>NW_024715228.1:10095093-10107593 GCF_018991925.1 Homarus americanus
CTTGGGGCAGGAAGAGGAACTGGTGTCTGCTTAGAGTAACAGAGCTGCTTCTGTGTGGATAAGCCATTCTTCTATGCTGCTTGAAGACTGGCAGCGTGATCAGTGTCTCCTCCATCCTGTGTGAGTGCTAATCTCCGGGAGTCACCATTTGTAGGGGTTCGTGGTATAATGTTGTCTAGCACTCAGGATGGATGGAAACTCTAAGGTGGTTTTCTTGTATAATATAAATTATATGATTTACAGTCTGGTGCTGGAGGTGCCGTGTGGTGAGGAGCTGCTCAGTAGAGACGTTCGGTGAGTAGCGTGTTGAAGGAGGTAGATGTGCAGGAACTTCGTTAGAGAAGATGTTGCCTGTTGCTGGCCTCCTGGTTGAATGAGTGCTGGAGGGCGTGGAGCTTGCTGGAGGAGGTGTTGTGTGTTCAGGAAGATGGTCAGAATGAGAGTTGGTTGGTGAGGAAGCTCAGAGAAGGACAGCTGGTGGGTTGCCATGCTCGCTGGCGGGAGCGAGGACCGCCAGGCAGGCGAGGAGAAGCGAGGGCCGCCAGGCAGCAGCGGAGGAGGAGGTGGTGTTGCGTGTTGTAGAAGAGAGGCTAGAATGAATCTCAATGGAGAGACAGAGCTTATATACCCAGCAGCCATGAGTCCTCTATGAGTCATGTTGGGAAAACCCGAGAAAGTCGCCGGTCTCTAGTTCCGTTGCTAGGTTACCGTAACATCTGGTGTCGCATTGGAATGCGGATATGCAGTTGTAGAGGAGAAGTCCACTATATATATATATATATATATATATATATATATATATATATATATATATATATATATATATATATATATATATATATATATATATATATATATATATATATATATATATATATAAATTATTACCTCTAGTCAGGCATTCTGTGGTCGGAACGATTTTAGTTTGTCCAATAGGTAGATGGCAAGCGCTTTTTTTTTTTTATATACCATTCATTATTCACAAGGTGGTAATTTTGCCCCTAAGACCCCAATGTGGGTCAGTGGCACTATGCCCGGGTGGGCTAATCCCCATAAAAAAACAACAACAACAACAAAGCCGCAGGAAATAAGGTTTCTTTACATCCGGTAGTTCGGCTGCTCTCTCTCTCTCTCTCTGCGTGTCTATACAGAGTACAAAATTTAACCCTTCAATATATATGAGCAGTAAATAAGTGTTGCTTTCATATTCTTATGTAGAGTAATGACGATATGTTTTCATATGTGCGCACTTACATACGTGCAGTCTCACTTTTTTTTCTTTACCATTAATGGTTAGCTTGTAGTGGATTTCTCCCCTACAAACGCTGTTTGTCGCTGAGTAGCCGACCCCACCAATTCCCCAGTGTATGCCTCGTGGTCTGGGTCAACCAGCGCTGCCATACATCACAGAGCGGGGGTCAACTACTAAGCCACGCCTACCCCTGATATTTAAGACCTGACGTCGTGGGGACCTGCCTCTTTCTACCTACACCAACCAGCCAGCAACACCTCCTCCTCCGCCGCTGCCTGATGGTCCTCGCTCCTCCTCCGCCTGCCTGCCAGTCCTCGCTCCCACCGGAGAGCATGGCGACCCACAAGCTGTCCTCCTCTGAGCATCCTCACCAATCAGCTCTCTCTACATCACGCTTGTAACCACGCTGCCTTCCCAGCACCAAGCTGCATTGTACATCCAATACCACATGTATACAGAGAGCACATTGTGAGTTTCATTTCTCCATTCCATCCTGAGTGTGAACCAAACAATCTTGAACCCCACAATTGGTGACTCCCGGATATTCGCACTCACACAGGATGGAGGAGAAACTGATCACGCTCCCAGTCTTCATGCAACATGAAAGATTGGCTTATCCACCCAGAAGCAGCTCTCATCGGCTCTACAACTACTGTCTCTACACCGCAGGTTAGACACCCTAGAGCAGCTCTGCTACTCTAAGCAGACAGTCGCTCCTCTTCCGACACCAGCACACCCGTCCTGCCTCAGACGCCGACCCCGGCCCAGCAGTAACCCCTGCCACCCCTGATGCGGTCTCTGTTCCTGAGTGCGGACCCACACCCCTCTTTTCTCCCTCAGGTACTCCCTGCTAATGTCCTGCACCCTGCTGCTGTCGTGGACCCAGCTGCTGTAACGAGCCCTCATCCGCTTCTGCTGACGGAGCCCCTGCTCCTGACCCAGGCCCACACACCCCAGCAGGCGCATCTGACGACTCTGTACCTGCCATGAGGGAAGCACAACATTCATCGCCTCCACACACCCTCTTTCTCCCTCTCTTCTCCCACAGATAGTGTGTATCTAGACAGTTGTATCCAGCGACAGGCTCATCCACGCCATCGCCGTTGTCTCACATGAGGCATGCACCGCCCGTTCTGCCTCACATGTGCTATGCAACCCTGCAGACAACAAGTCTCCTACACCGCCTGGAGGGAAGGAGGAGTATTGTAGTGGATTTCTCCCCTACAAACGCTGTTTGTCGCTGAGTAGCCGACCCCACCAATTCCCCAGTGTATGCCTCGTGGTCTAGGTCAACCAGCGCCGCCATACATCATGGAGCGGGGGTCAACTACTAAGCCACGCCTACCCCCCGCTATTTAAGACCTGACCTCGTGGTGACCTGCCTCTTTCTACCCACACCAACCAGCCAGTAACACCTCCTCCGCCTGCCTGGTGGTCCTCGCTCCCGCCGGTGAGCATGGCGACCCACAGGCTGGTCCTCCTCTGAGCACCCTCACCAACCAGCTCTCTCTACATCACGCTTGTAACCATGCTGCCTTCCCAGCATCACGCTGCATTGTACATCCAATACAACATGTATATAGAGAGCACATTGTGAGTTTCCTTTCTCCATTCCATCCTGAGTGTGAACCAAACATCCCATACCCCACAAGCTACTTAAATTGTTCCATTTATTACTTTAAATAACATTACTTCAAACAAACATATTAAATATATATATATATATATATATATATATATATATATATATATATATATATATATATATATATATATATATATATATATATATATATATATATATATATATATATATATATACACACACACACACACACACACACACACAGTGACCCCTCGGTTCGAACTCAATCCGTTCCAGAAGGTCGTTAGTTAACGAAAAGTTAGTTAACGAAACCATTGTTTCAATGGGTTTTTGGGTAATTGGTTCCAGCTCACCGAAAATTTCCTAAATTCAACAAAAATGGTAGAAAAGTTCACTTACTTTGAGGTGTGTATGTAGAAGGCTCCTGGATGATGATGATGATGATGGGATTTAGAATGGGGGTGGAGGAGAAGGAAGAAAGAAGGCATTGGGGTGGAAGAGAAGTCACCCCATGGCGCCATTTCACCCATAAAATTTTAGCTCTCTTGGTGTAATTCAAGATTATTTTCTTTAAATCAACACTGCACTGCATTATATATTGTCAATATGTAAAATATATTTCAAAATGACCAATAATTTGCTTGGAAACACAGAAAAAAGCGTTTAGTTGAAGAGAGTCTCAAGCAAGATGTTACCTCCAGTGAAAACAGAGAGAGACTAACGCCTGTTTGCTGTGTTAAGAGGCTGGATGCCGCGCCTTAAACTAGTCACTTTACCTTCAATTTTGTTCAATAATTGTTAAAATGACTAAAAAATTTAATATTAAACTTTAAAAATTATTGAATAGTATAAACTTCTTGATATTTACTAAAATAGTAAGGAATTTAAGCCCTAGAACCGATTAATGTATTGGCGGACCGATACTAAAGCTGGTTGCCCGGTCAGTGCAAGCGAAAACATGTTGAGGTCGGTTCGTAAGAACTTCGTTAACCGAATTTTTTTTCGTTAACCGAATTGAAGATCCTTATGGAAGGCAGTTCGTTAATCGAAATTACGTTAACCGAGGTGTTCGTTAAACGAGGGGTCACTGTATATATATATATATTCATGCTGATAACCACAAGGAAAAAGAAAACACGAAGTTCCCAAGCGCTTTCGTGTAATTCACATCTGTGCCAAAAATTTCAGAAACTGAATCTATTATTTCAATGGGATATTGGGTAATTGGTTCCAACTCACAAAAAAAGTACATACAAAGTACTGTATACCGGTAATAGAATTAACAAAACATTAAATATAAACTAAATACAGTACAGTGGTCCCTCGGTTAACGAGCACAATCCCTTCTAGAAGGTTGCTCGTTAACCGAAAAACTCATTAACCGAAACCATTGTTTCAATGGGTTTTTGGGTAATTGGTTCCAGCTCACCGAAAATTGCCTAAATTCAACATAAAAGGTAGAAAAGTACACTTACTTTGAGGTGTGTATGTAGAAGGCTCCTGGATGATGATGATGGGAATTAGAATGGGGGTGGAGAAGGGAGAAGAGAAGGCATTGGGGTGGAAGAGAAGTCACCCCATGGCACCATTTCACCCATAAAATTTTAGTTCTCTTGGTGCAATTCAAGATTATTTTCTTTAAATCAACACTGCACTGCATTATATATTGTCAATATGTAAAATAAATTTCAAAATAACCAATAATTTGCTTGCAAACACAAAGAAAGCGTTTAGTTGAAGAGAGTCTCAAGCAAGATGTGTTACCTCCACTGAAAAGACACAAAGACTGACGCCTGTATGGTGTGTTGAGAGGCTGGATGGTGCGCATAAAACTAGTTTCATTACCTTCAATTATGTTCAATAAATGTTAAAATGAGTAAAAAATTTAATATTAAACTTTAAAATTATTGAATAGTATAAACTTCTTGATATTTGCTAAAATGGTAAGGAATTTAAGCCCTAGAACCGATTACTGTATTGGCAGACTAATACTACAGCTGGTGGACCGCCAAATGCAAGCGAAATCATGTTCAGGTTGGCTCGTAAGAAACTCGTTAATCGAGGGATTGCTCGTTAACCGAAGTTAAGAATCTTATGGAAGGTAACTCGTTAACCGAGGCGCTCGTTAACCGAGGGCCCACTGTATTGTACTGTACAGTATACTGTACAGTAGTCCATCGGTTAACGAACTCAATTCGTTCCACAGAGTCGTTTGTTAACTGAAAATTTCGTGAACCGAATCTATTATTTCAATGGGATATTGGGTAATTGGTTCCAACTCACAGAAAAAGTATACATTACATACAAGTACTGTATACCAGTAATAGAATTAACAAAACATTAAATATAAACTAAATACAGTACTGTATTGTACAGTATACTGTTCAATAATAAATAAAAAACAATAGAATACTGTATTTTAACTTACTTTGAGGTGTGTATGTCTTATTCCCGGCTGCTTTGATTACATATCAAACAGCCATATGTAGAGGCAGTCGATGATGACATGCCATATTCTTTACAGAGTGCATTGGTTCTAATGCCTTCTTCGTGTTTCATAATAACTTCTGCACTGTATATTATCAATATGTTAACTAAATTTCAGAATGACCAATAATTTTAATGTAAAAATGCAAAAATATTCAAGAGACAAACAAAATCGATGTTCACTCCACTGTACACAAAGTTAAACTGAGAAGCGTTGTTGGGTGATTCAATCAGCTGATGGGCACACAAAAACTGTTCCCTGTACTGTCTATATTATCAATATGTTAACTAAATTTCAGAATGACCAATAATTTTAATATAAAAAATGCAAATATTCAAGAGACCAACTTTCATGATATTTACTCCACTGAAAACGAATGTAAACATAGAACCAATTACTGTATTGGCGGACTAGCCCATCAGCTGATGCACACAACAAAATGTGTTTGTTGTAAGGATTTCTTTAATAAAGGTTTTGTTCGTTAATCAAACTGAAATTTCTTATGGGAGCTACATAATTCATGAGCTACAGTTAATTAGGCTCATTAATAAAAAGCCACTATTACTGTAATTAAACTTTCTTTGGCATACCTAAAAGCATAATAAACAAGTAAAAGTAATGATTATTACTGATAATTTTATTTACATATTATACAAATTCAAAGTGAATGCCAATTACAAACTTCACTGGGAAAGTGCATCACATGTGGCGATAAATCTGCTTAGGAATATATCAGTTTTAAAACATAAAATGTTATCTGTTGACATAGGTAATGTGGAGAAGGATGATCTGTATAAAATATTTTAATTACAAGGTGAAATTATGAAGACTAGTATTCACGGGTCCTACATGTGACCACAAAACTCATAGGGATGGGTCTATGACACAAATTCTATCACATCTGAGTACTGTATTTAAGAGTTAAAAAATGGAGGGATTCAATTCTTCTATTAATATGATGTCTAATGCTTCACAATATATATATATAAATAATTTACTGATAGTAATGAACAATTGGAAATGTTCATTTTGTATTTAGAAAACACAAAAATTACTTATTAAGAAACATTCTTCCGACTGTTGTAGTTGCTTATCCTTATCGTTACCGTCACTGCCCACGTTCAGAGCAGGTTGGTGGCGTGTGTAAAACCTTCCTCAAACTTATCAGCTGCTGGCCATCTCCACATGTCTGAGTGTCAAAAATCTAAAAGTAATCCTCAGAGTATTTGTTTAAGAACTCTTCAGTCAGTTGGTTTACATCATACATGAAGCACCAACATGTAGTTAAAATCTGAAAGTAATTAAGGAATAACAAAATTAAATGTAAATTGCTGTACAGGGTATTTTATAAAATTGTTTTATGTATCAATATTTTGAAAGAAAAATAAATTAAAGTAAATCCCATATGTAAAATTCAAGGAAATTTCAAATACAGTAATGTATAAATTTTGTTAGATTTTCATATAATAGTTAGAGATGCTTTGGATTTTTAATTTTTTACAAACTGAAAAGTCAAACCTTAATTCACTATTCAGTAATTAACAAATTACTGTATTAAACAAGTTTCAATTAAAATTACAATAGTTACTTCCTGAATGTGCAACATATTTAGACTAATAAGGTACCTGTATACTACAAATATTTTAATAAATTATACAATATCTGATTCTGTTTACAACTTACATGAAGTCAACAGACAATACACATTTAAAAATATTTATCCCCTTTATATTCTTGCTAAACATTACAAAATGGTAAAAGACATCTGCTTGAGAAGCAATATGTATTTTATGGAGATAATATACGAGCAGTGAATACTGTGTACAGTACCATGTAAATTCTCTATGTATCTCAAGTTCAATTACAGTACAGTACTGCTGAATATTGATTTATATTATGACAAAATTAACTATTAATGTATATAATCTTGTACAGCTAAGACTCAGCTCACACATTAATGATCTATTGAGGGTAATTGTCACTTCCAGTCAGCAAGAATGTGTTTTGTAATGATTATAACACTACTATATATATATATACGTATATATATATATATATATATATATATATATATATATATATATATATATATATATATATATATATATATATGGCCATAGATTGATAATTTTTTTTTTTTTTAATATATGAAGTACAGTAATGAACTCACATTTATAATTCAAAATTATCTAGAGTAAAATACTGATATTCAATCTCATTAGTAACTTTCCTGTTACAAACAAGTATCCTATCTTTTCACAAGCTCACATAATAAGTAAAGAAACATATTTATTTTTTTTTAATTCTGGTAAAATCCATAGCAGATTTAGGCTGCATCAGAGGAATGGGAAGTATACAAAGTACCCATAACCTGATGCTTCACAAAACGTTCTGCCAGTCATGAAGTGGTAACTTGAAGTATTAGTTCTATTAGTTTAGGTGAACTCACTGAAAACTAACCAACACTGAGGTCAATAATAGGATTCTCCCTAGGAAAATAAAGAGTAATACGGGTAAACGGCATCAAGTAATCAATGTTGAGATGATCTATGTTCACAATAGAAAAATGTCGAGTCTGTACTGTAAAACTGAAGGTAACACAACAGTACTCCAAGATTAGGGTAGTTGTCAAGAGGCAGACCGAGAGAATATTTGAAGAGTACCTGGTTTCACCCATGACAGACCATTGCCATTGTCCTCCTTTAATGTGCTCTCTGGTTCATTCTGTAAAAAGAGCATTAATGCTTCAAATATTTAAAATGTGAATTTTTTATATAATTATAAATACTTATTCCACTGTGTGAAGATTGAAACAAAAATAAAGACAAGAAGAGAAGAATCTCCAACTTACTCTTTCCCTCTTCAGTTCCTCCCGGACTGGATCATGGATAGCTGGTTGGTATGGGGAAAACACCAAGGCATGAGGATCATTTGTCACTGTTGTTTCGTATATTGTCACCTTACTCTTATCAACACATTCCCGCACTCGTAGTAAGAACATTTCATTATCACTATCATATCTGAAATAGATAGCAAAACAAATTGTTCAGTGGAAATTCATAATACATGTATGATGAATCTATATTGTACAGAATGTATCGGTAAAACATATTCATATGCAGTATAAATTTTTTGATGAATTGGTTAATCTGTGATAGATAGGCCACCTACATGTCCATAGTCTACACACCCATAGCCATCCATGTTTGTAACCGCCCATGATTTTATGAAATCCAGTCACTGTGGGTGTAAGTGTTTACAGTACACGTCAAGCTGGCCATTAAGTAATATATTGTACCCAACCGACTCTAGTGATAAGGGAATACTATATGCTTTACCATCATAGACCCTCAAACTGGGTGCTTGAGTCCTAGGTGCCATGTGATCTATGTAAATAATTCTGTGAGACCGAGGTTAAGCAATTTATTTAAATGCCAACAGAATTGACCCTTAGTTTGTGTGATGAGGCTGTTCAGTACTGTAATGGTGACTGATACAATATGATATTCAGTACCGTATATCACGGCCTATAAGACGAAATTTGAACATTAAAAAAATCTGCCCAAAGTTAGGGGGTCGTCTAAACCACCAAGTTTAAAATTCTTACCTCTTAAATATTGTGGTTTAGTGTGTCAAGAGTGGTGATGAAAACATCGTAAGCCACTCACAAGGTCTTACCACTAATTATTTTATACTGAAACTTACGTTTGGCAAGCTGGATTCAAATTAAGATTACCGGTATATTAAAATAATAAAAATGTATTATAAACCTGTCTAACATACCGTAAAAGAGATTTATACCCCTGTAATAAACACAGCTATCATCACACACCCCTCCCCACGCCCCCCCCATTTGCCAGTGAGGAGACAAGAAAGGAAAAGTGCATTAATTCTTGAAACTATCGACGGTTAATTACAGACGCTCAAGTGACGTCACTAGTGTTTACACTACACCAGCTGGTAATATTTGATGCCATTACTTGAAGTGAATTGGCCTTATTTTAAGTAACTAACTATAAATAAATACAAAAATTAAAAAAAAAGATCAAAACTGAGAAATAATATACTGTATGTATGTTGTGTTGTCAAAGTAAGAGAACAATTGTGTAAGTAGTAATATTTTTTCACTCAAATCCTAATGAAACACTACTGGAGAACATTCCTTTGTCGCAAAACAGTTTATAAATTAAAGAAAATAATTACAGTGTGTTTAATATATTACAGTATATTATAAATAAATAAATAAAACAAATAATTCGGTAAATCTATTTAAAGTAAATGGAAAATAAGCAAACATGTTATTTACCAAGACCCTTCCGTCTGGCTCAGGGTGAGATGGAGGGGAGATAACAAGCTATTTATAGCCCATTTGAAGTGACCAGTACCCTAATGCACCATAAATAATTCATTGAACATTCATTTTTTGTACATAGTATATTCATATATATATATATATATATATATATATATATATATATATATATATATATATATATATATATATATATATATATATATATATATATATATATATATATATATATATATATATATATTTGTGTAATAAATGTATGTAGTAAGTACATACTGGTAACCTTTTTCACTCAAATCCTAATGAAACACCACAATTAGAATACGGTGGTTGCTGTTGAACCACATGTTGACCCTTCCCACCAGCTTTGTCACTGTGTTTACACTACACCAGCGGGTATAATTTGATGACATTACTTGAAGTGAATTGGCCTTATTTTAAAAAATCAAGGATGGTTGGTAAAGGACTACTGAGTCAGTGGGTAAGTGTCACATTTGGGGTACTGGTCTTATACAGCAAATAGAGCTCAAAAGCTACTTTTTAAATGGAAATTTGGGGGGGGCGTCTTATGCACCCCGCCGCCTTATAGGCCGTGATATACGGTACAGTATATGATAAAGTATTCAGTCTTAGGAATAACTGTGTGAGGACTGGTTCCCTTGACTGCATATAATGTGCAAAATTAGGTCCGAGTGAACAATGGAAAATGTAGTGGAGATTGTAAAATTTTTCTATGGTTTATTTATTTTTTTTTTCAATGTTAGGGACAAATAATGTTGATGTGAAAGTTAAAAGATCACAAACGGGATGGGTCATGAAATATCCAACTGACCCCATGGCAGCCAAGAAGCACAAAGGGTAGTAAAAAATAAATCCCAAAACTTAATAAATACTTACAAAACAGCAGCCTCTGGATTAAGTGGATGACTTGTCTCAATTTTGTAGAAACATCGCCGTACATACAACAGTACGTGCCACAAGTGATTTACATTTCTCCGCCATTTATTAGCAAAGCCACGTTTAATGTCTAGCTCTCGGGTATCGGGATTAATTAAAGGATGGAAGACTGGAGTTTCAAATATCACGGTCTGAAATGCCAAGATATGTAACATTAAAATATATTAGTACGGTACTGTATAAAATATGGTTACATATACTACAATCATATTACCAGTGACACTAAAGACAAAAATAATTTAGTTTATATATTAACAGAAAATACACAATACATGTACAGTATTCTTGACCACGGAGAAAATATAAATGGTAGGTATTTATAATCACTTTGAGTGTCCACATTTTATATACTGTACTGTATTGTACATGTTTTTCTTCCCACAGTACCCAGTTTTAAACATCCATAGGTTTCCACAACCACTATAGCAGATTTCTAGCCCAATGCGGCAGGACTGCAGGTGGGTTCCATTAGCCAGAATCCCTCTTAGCTAGAACTCTCCAATAACCAGAATTGAAATTTGCTCTAAATTTTGCCAAAAAATTCCGTGTTTGGGAACAATTTTACAAGATTAAAAATCAGGCACATTTTCTGGAAAATTCCAAGTAAAATTCCGAAAACTCTCTCCATTTTTTTCCAGGGTCTGGGAGCAATTTCTGAGGACAAAATAATGAGTAATTCTGGAAGATTCCAGAAACTCTGCAAATTTTTTTCCAGGTCTAGGAAAATATTCCAAGGATGAAATAATGCGTCATTTTGGAAAATTACGGAAACTCTTCATTTTTTTCTTCTGCGTCTGGGAGCAAATTCTGAAAATGAAATAATACAAACTTTCAGGAAAATCCTGAGTAACATTTCCCAGTACAGTACCTGGAAAAATTCCAGGGATTGGGGATTTTTTCTGGGTTCGAGAGAGTCACCTCGTTAGCCGCAAATCTCTCATTCCCGGAAGTGCTCTGCACAAAGTGTTCTGACTAACGGATTAGTCAGGTCAGGTAAATGTCAGCCAATCAGGCTGTGACACATGGAGAGGAGAGGTGCAACTGGAGTACCCGTACTCCCTCCCCTTGCTGTATTATTTATGAAGATAGGTTCTGTGTTGCCTGAAACATTAGAAAAATAAAGAAAATCGGCTCAACCTTGTGTATCCCTCCCACCCATGTCTGTCTCTGCCTCTCTCCTCTTTCTGAGCCACAATGTGGTTGAGGTTTGTGTTTTCTTTCTAAGGAATATGAGGTGGGAGTCAGTGGTGCTTATGTTGTTCTCCCAATTTGATAGTACTAAGTGCATTTATATTAGGTCTTGTATCATTTATTTGTAAATATATGTAAATAAGGTAGATATACCTAGGTGTTTTTGTTGGTCCTTTTTGCCCTGGATTTCATTCTTCAGCCATGACTGAGTACATGATTTGGGAACACCTAATGAGTATTTCATAAAGTCTACCTTACTTGAAGCTAGCCATAGCAGTATATCACTGTTCTCCAGCTCTGTGTCTTTTGGGGTAAACTTTTAACAACAAAACTGCATATAATTTTACAAGTGCAGGAACAAACTCTTACCGGTACATCTCCATCTGGGTAATTTTCTGGTATATGGAGATTGAAACGAAAGATGCCCTCTTGATAGATCCCCTGACGAAGAAACATTACTCCAAACCACACTGAAATAAACACACTATGTGTATTACTGTTATAATAATTAACAGATTTAATGAGCTGAAAAAATTATTGAATTATTTAAATTAATGTTCACTCTTTATCCTTGCCAGACTTTTTCCACCATGCTGTAGGGTGGCCTTAAATATTGTATAATTTGTAAAATTATACAAATTTTATATCATTGACTTCAATTAACCCAATAAGCGTCCACCAGTTCTGGCAAGTC
>NW_024715228.1:10112593-10118639 GCF_018991925.1 Homarus americanus
TTTGAGCTATCCAAAAATGCTGGTTATGACATACCCTGTATTTACCATAACCCTCCTCATGCACTGTACTGTATTTTTTCCCTTTTCACTGTAGCATGCACAATTAAAATCTTAAAAACACTTAAATACAATACTGTACTATAATACAGTACTGTATTTCTACATTTACATATTCCAGATTTTGTAGTTAATCTGCAAAAGAAAAATGTAGAATGGATTGGGACAAATGAAGATGGAGAGCAAGACCTGGATACTCGAAGTACTGAACCTGTACTGTATTTACAATATGTTATCTCCCAGTTAACTCTCTAAGTCCTCTCTGTGGCAATACTCAAAACAAAATATCTGTCATCTTGTGACGTTATATATTGTATCTGGTGGCTATAACTTACAGAGCTCCTGTAACAGTATGGACCCAGACATAATATGTCTATTTCCAGATTGCATAAACAGTACAGGTAGCTATATGCTTTCCAAGCTATGATAATCCTCATTAAAGCTGTTTTACAAGAAAATATAGTTGAATATAGGTTTCATATGTGATTTCAATAAAAAATAATATTAAAAGATAACATATACTGTAATCAGTTATAAATTATCTTATAAACAGCAGCTGTGCCCTTCGTGGGTTTGCGATTCGCAATTTCGACGATTCACAGTAAGCAGCTCGCGGCTCTGGTGGTTAGCTTGCGAGCCTTTTTCCCACAGTGCAACGAGTCACCCAACGCACCCTCGGCGTCTCATCTCCCTCTGTTCGCACTCACCCAGTACCCATGACCTAGCATTGTGTTTCATACTCTCAAAACTTTTGTGTTTCTTTGTGAAAATGGCCCATAAAAGACAGCCTAGTGTCAGTGCTTGTGGAGTGAAACGTAAAAGGCAAAAGTCAGTGATGACCCTGACAAAGAAATTTGAATTATTAGACAAGTTAAAGGAGGGGATGCGTGCTGCCGCGGCTGGTCGATTGTTTGGTGTGAACAAATCCACAGTGCGGTATATCAAGAAAAATGAACAAGCAATTTGTGATACTGTTCAAGCGAGTGCTCCTGCAAGTGCTTAAGTGGCACAAGGTGTTCGTGACAAGAACACAGTGAAAACTGAGAAAGCACCGAACCTCCTCCACCTGGGCAGGCTGCGTGGTAAGGTTGCGCAGTGCATGTCTCTGTTGCGTTATCACTGACGTCATATGACGTATCGGACTGTGATTGGCCATGCATCCCTACCTCCCTCCACTGCTAGCTGTAATTGGTTTAAAGTAATATGACGTGTCCACCCGCGGGAGGGAGGGAGGAAAAACGACGCTTGACCTAACCGCGGCAGTTTCATCCCTCCAGGCCACACCGTGTATACGTGCATCCATTGTTCTGTGAAATGGCTTCCGCCGGACCACCACCACCAGAGAGAAACCTTTCCTTACCTGGACCCAGCCGCCCTAAGCCAAAGAAGATACGATGTTCCCTAAGCTACGAAATGAAATACCAGATATTCAAGATTTGGAGAAAGGAACACGTCAAGCTGATCTCGCGCGCAAGCATGGAGTCAACGAATCTACGATTCGTACTATTAAGAAGGATGCAGCCAAGATCAAAGAGCACATGAGAATCACAATGTCTGCAGGTGCTTCAATGATCAAGTATTGCCAGAACAAGGTGCTGCTAAAGGTGGACAATTTGCTGGTGAGTTACTTGATTCGTCAGGCGCGACGCAACATGGCGGTGGACACGCGATCCATTCAAGAGTACGCACGTGAACTGTACACAGCAGTGCCACGTAAGATGGGAATTGCAGAGCCCAAACCCTTCAATGCTTCCTCTGGTTGGCTGCATAGGTTTAAGAAGAGGAACAATATCACCAACATCAACATTGGTGGTGAAGAAGCGAGTGCTGACCGTGTGGTGGCTAGAGATTTTCCTCCGTTCTTACGTGAGGTTATGGAGGAAGAGCAGTACACTGACGACCAGGTGTTCAACATGGACGAATCCGGCCTATTTTAGAAAAAGCTGCCTACCAAGACCTTTGTTGTCCAGTCTGCCAGCAAGGTTCGGGGTCGGAAGTTGCAGAAGGAGCGCATCACCGTCCTCTTTACCACCAATGCCTCCGGTACCTGTAAACCAAAGTTATCGGCGGTTCACACAGTCCGCAAGCCGCACGCCTACAAGAACGTGGACATGAGCAAGATTAATGTCCACTGGCTGACCGCACGCAAGGCGTGGATGTTCTCTGCTCTGTCACCCTCCTGGTTTGATGACTGTTTCATTCCCGACGTGAAGAAATTCTGCGAGCAAAAAAATGTTCCATTCAAGATTTTGTTGCTCCTTGAAAACGCACCAAGACACTCGCCCCTACTTATGGATCGTCACCCCAACGTAAAAGTGGTCTTCCTTCCTCCCAACACTACATCATTAATCCAGCCCATGGACCAGGAGTTGATCTGCAATGTTAAAGCTGCATACTCGGCAAAGAAATTCAAGCTCCTGAACGACTGTACCAACACCAAGGATGGGTTGCCTAAGCTGGGTGACACCGACAGCGAGAGTAAAAGCGACGAGGACAAGGAACAAGAGGTGGTGACTCAAGAAGTTCTCGTCAAACAGTTTTGGAAGAAATTTAACGTCAAACAAGCTGTAGACTTCTTGGTGGAGGCATGGGATCAGCTGTCTATAGCTACGATTCGTCACGCATGGAGGCATGTGTTGCATGGCATACCGGTGAGAGGCGGAGTCAACCTGTGACTGGTGAGGTTCAGTCTGTGACAGTGGCATTGGACCTTGCAAGAGAAGCAGCGCACAGTATTACAGCTGAAGGCTTCTCCGAGACCACCAACGAAGACATCCTGGAGGTGATCAGAGATCCTGAAGTGACTGCCGACGAGATGTTGGAAGATGATAACGTCAGTGAAGAGGAAGGTGGTGCGTGAATCCCAGAAGAACACAAATTAACGCATAGTAATATTAAGGGTGCCATCGAGTGTGCAGAAAAATTACAGCTCTTCCTTTCCAACGACCCTGACGATGACCGCTATGAAGTCTTCCATACCCGGCTGGTGCAGGCTATGGAGCCGTACATCAAGGTGTATCACGACAACATAAACACCAGCCGTCAAAAAAGCATTACCGAGTTCTTCGCCCGCAACCCACCACAGCCAGCCAGAGCCAGTGATAGTGACAGTGAAAGTGACTTTGAGGGATTTGTCAGGGAAGCCCTGACAACTATAACTGAGTGATGGTGATGCACCTAGTAATGGTGATTCACCTGAGGGCCAGTAATCTGCCCTCTGCCTTGGAACCAGCCTCCATCCCCGTATGCCGACCCATCTCTTCTACTAACGTAAGTCTTACACCCAACCTTTAGTTTTCCTAACCTAACCTTTATTTTTCCTAACTTAACCTTGATTTTTCCTAACCTAACCTCTTCTATATTAAGTGTGTGTGCATACCATCATAAAGTTAAGATAATATTTTTACTACAACATAGTTGTGTGTCTTCAAAAAGTGGATTTGGGGGTCGGGCCAGTCTCTATTGGAATTAATCCCATATGTTCTGTTGTTCACTTTACGCGGATTTCACTTTCCGCGGTACCCTGTGGGTTCAATTGACCGCGTAAATCGGGGTACTACTGTATATATATATATATATATATATATATATATATATATATATATATATATATATATATATATATATATATATATATATATATATATATATATATATATATATATATATATATATATATATATATATATATATATATATGTAATATATATATATATATATATATATATATATATATATATATATATATATATATATATATATATATATATATATATATATATATATATATATATATATATATTCAGAAATTTCAAGTAATTTCTGTCCCGCCATGAGTGATACTGAGGCGTTCAAGGTCATCTGAGGGAGGGCGCTACCTGCTCGTTCTGTATATATATATATATATATATATATATATATATATATATATATATATATATATATATATATATATATATATATATATATATATATATATATATATATATATATATATATATATATATAATATTCAGAAATTTCAGAGTAATTTCAAATGCCCGCTCATAGAGTGATACTGGCGTTCAAGGTCATCTGAGGGGAGGGCGCTGCCTGCTCGTGAGAGACTGCGAGAACTAGACCTATATGATATTAAATGTAATTTACGAATTAATAATGATGCGATTCATGATTAAGGACTATTATTGAATTTGAAATTATTATAGATGGTTGCTTGATCTGAATAATGTTGCGGATTGTCCCACGGAGTTATTAGTTAGGCGGAAAATATATCACGTGGGCCTAAGCTAACGCCTTGAAATCTGACGCTGCCTCTCTCTCCAGTCGCGGGGAGGATTCATACAAAACAAGGCGTCCCTCTTGGCGTCTGTCACAGAAATAGTCCGTGGCCTAGTCACCTGTGCTGCGCTATTGCAGTATAACAAGTAAGTCTCATTCGATCTCAGACAGGGTTAGATAGGGCAGTGATAAAGTAAACTAGAGCTAACAGTGAGTTCATTTCAGGGTTTCGTCAGAACCCCTTGACGGAGTTTGACTGCGAGATTGACTGCGTTTGAGACTGCCGTTGATGATTGAGGGTGGCGTTTTGTCGCCATTGGACCGATCAGAGTAGGCCTGTCACTGTTTTAGCGGGTACCAAAGGATCTCTTGAGGGAATCTGTACCGTCCACCGGTCTGGCTCCTCAACTCACAACACCACATGTCCCGAGCAGCTGGTAAACCCTCTTGCTAGCAGGGAAGCTAAGCTCCTCTCAACTGCACAAGGTCTGATTGGCTCACTCTCTTCCTGCCCATGGATGCACTGGGAGTACACTGAGGCTATCTGAGTATATTATGGATGCACACAGTGAGACCCGTGAGTCTAGGACTCTAGGAATACCTAGAGGAACATTTATCTTCCTTAACATGCAGATTGTAGTTAACACTCCTCAGACGATATTATCTTGGCGTGTGTAGTTTAATATTTCTTAAATAATTTTGATAGTAGTGTTTTTGAATGTTTGTGTCATTAAGTGGAGACAGAGTGATACTGTGATTTGATTCTTTAATGCATCTGATTGTTCTTCATAATTCTGATCTCAAGTATAACCTTGTTCCCCAAGTAGTGGTTAAGTTAGGTTGAAGTGTGCATCTGTTGAGGTGCTATAATTTTGTTGGAGTGCCAAGGCCTATTCATTGTAGAGTATTTAATTTCTTATTTTTTATTACCATTTCCTCAGTGCCTGGTATTATTTTGTTGAAAGCCCTTAAGGCCTATTCATTTGTAAGTATTTAATTTCTTATATTTTATTACCATTCCTCAGTGACTGATATTATTTTGTTGAAAACCCTAAGGCCTATTCATTGTGGAGTATTTAATTTCTTATTTTTTTAGTACCATTTCCTAAGTGACTGATATTATTTTGTGACCCTTAAGGCCTGTTCATGTGTGCAATTAACATTTCTTAATACTTCAAATTTATTGTTGCCTGTGTTTCTAATAATTTCTATGTCATTTATAACTTTTATTCCCCAGAGTAGTGTTTTAAAGTTTAAGTTAAGAGGTGCGCATATTGGTGTACATTATTTGATTGTGTTTTGTAGTGTTGGAGGAATATAAGTGTCTAAATTTTACAGTGTCTCATTCATCCCAGTCCAGAGCCGCTATCCTTCCACAGTCCACGGACAATTCATTTGTGTAGTAGATTTAAGTGTTCTTGTGCTGGTTAGGGATTTTCTCAAGAAGCGCTTCCCTGCCATTACCATCTATTAATTTTAATAAACCCCAAGTCAAGTGAGAAATTAAGTCCAGCAAATTCGGCCGGTTATATATATATATATATATATATATATATATATATATATATATATATATATATATATATATATATATATATATATATATATATATATATATATATATATATATATATATATATATATATATATATATATATATATATATATATATATATATATATATATATATATATATATATATATATATTAA
>NW_024715228.1:10118739-10160074 GCF_018991925.1 Homarus americanus
CGGCGGAAAAGGAGAGAAGACGGGAAGGCTGCGTTTAGTAAAAGGGGTAAGATGCAGTTTCTTAGAACAAATTTTTAGGGGGGTCGTATGTATGTTCTCTCAGCACATGAGGGCAGTGCTGTTTTCTTTTAGGGGGGTCGAGTGTTAGCGGGAGAGAAAAGGAGAGGAGAGAAGACAAATGCTGCATTTAGCACGTTAAAGGGGTGAGATGCAGTCCTTAGAACAAATTTTAGGGGGGTCGTATGTATGTTTTTCTCAGCACATAAGGACAGTGCTGTTTTTTTTTAGGGGGGTCGATTGTAATATTCAGAAATTTCAGAGTAATTTCAAATGCCCCGCCATTAGCGATACTGAGCGTTCAAGGTCATCTGAGGGGAGAGAGCGCTTCCTGCTCGTAGCGAGAGATTGCGGAACTAGGCCTATATGATATTAAATGTAATTTACCGAATTAATAATGATGCGATTCATGAAGTAAGGAACTATTATTGAATTTGAAATTATTATAGATCGTTTATCAGTCTGAATAATGTTACGGGTGTCCCAAGGAGTTATTAGTTAGGCGGAAAATATGTCACGTAGGCCCAAGCTAACGCCTTGAGGAGACGCGACGCTGGCTAGGTCTCAGTCGCGGGGAGGATTCATACAAAACAAGACGTCCCTGCGCGTCTGGCACAGAAATAGTCACGTGGCCTAGTCACCTGTGCTGCGCTATTGCAGTATAACAAGTAAGTCTCATTCGATCTCAGACAGGGTTAGATAGGGCAGTGGTAAAGTAAACTAGAGCTAACAGTGAGTTCATTTCAGGGTTTCCGTCAGAACCCACTTGACTGGAGTTGACCGGAGTTGACCGGAGTTTGACTGCGAGAGATTGACTGCCGTTTGAGACTGCCGTTGATGATTGAGGGTGGCGTTTGTCGCCATTGGACCGATCAGAGTAGGCCTGTCACTGTTTTAGCGGGGTACCAAAGGATCTCTTGAGGGAATCTAGCCGTCCACCCGGACGGCTCTCAACACGTCGGCTCACAACACCACATGTCCCGAGCCGCTTGTGAAACCCTCTTGCTAACGGGAAGCTAAAGCTCCTCTCAACTGCACAAGGTCTGATTGGCTCACTCTCTTCCTGCCCATGGACGCACTGGGAGTACACTGAGGCTATCTGAGTATATTAATGGTCACACACTGAGACCGTGAGTCTAGGACTCTAGGAGATACCTAGAGGAACATTTTACCTTCCTTATTACGGGTGTAGTTAACACCATTCCTCAGACTGATATTATCTTGACGTGTGTAGTTTAATATTTCTTAAATAATTTTGATAGTAGTGTTTTTTTTTAATGTTTGTGTCATTAAGTGGAACCAGAGTGATACTGTGAATTGATTCTTTTAGTGCATCTGATTGTTCTTCATAATTCTGATCTCAAGTATAACCTTGTTCCCCAGAGTAGTGTTTTAAGTTTAAGTTAAGAGGTGCGCATATTGGTGTACCATTATTTGATTGTGGTTGTAGTGTTGGAGGGAATATAAGTGTCTAAATTTTACAGTGTGTCTCATTCATCCCAGTCACAGACGCTATCCTTCCACGGGTCACGGACAATTCATTTTGTGTAGTAGATTTAAGTGTTCTTGTGCTGGTTCGGGATTTTTCTCAAAGGGGCGCTTCCACTGCCATTACCATCTATTAAATTTTAATAAACCCCAAGTCAAGTGAGAAATTAAAGTCCAGTAAATTCCGACCGGTTACATATATATATATATATATATATATATATATATATATATATATATATATATATATATATATATATATATATATATATATATATATATATATATATAGTTTCTCACTATTGATCTTTTTTTCTCTTTATTCATCGTAAATTCCGACGGTTATATATATATATATATATATGTAACAACATATATATATATATATATAGCATATATATATATATATATATATATATATATATATATATATATATATATATACCCATATATATATATATATATATATATATATAGCATATATATATATATTATATATATATATTATATATATATATTATATATATATATTTCATATATCCACAATGAAAACGTGGATAAGATAAATCTTGATAAAATCCTGCGGGGAAGATGGAAACAGCGAGATTACCTTAGCTTTTAGATCTTTATTCAAGGCGTCTTGAATAAAGGCAGAAACTAGGCTCACGTTATTCCATCTTCCATATTAATTTATCAGATATATATATATATATATATATATATATATATATATATATATATATATATATATATATATATATATATATATATATATATATATATATATATATATATATATATATATATATATATATATATCTGGTTGTGTGGTGAATTTTCAAGGATACAGATGCTATACCTGTACAGTACATGCAATTCAAGGGTCCAACCTGCCTTGTGTTCAACAAAGTGAAACAGTTAATATGCACCGTATCCAAGAACAACCACAATTCATGAAATGGTACCTACATAATTCTTGCACACAGTCACAAAACTGTTTCTGAGTACTAAGGGGATGGAACAGGGTTACCTTCCGTAAACTGCCACGCGTGGACCCACTGCGGGTGAGGCTGCTGCTGCTTCCACTGCTTCCCACCACATTCCCGTCACTACCGACATTCCCACCACCACCACCATCTGTCGGGCCCCCACTGTCACTGAGCTGAAACAATGAACATCAATCAACACAAGTGGTACCATACACCCAGTTAATCAATACAACTTGAGCCATGTATTTAAGCAGATATTTCACTAGCATCAGTAGAGTGCAACTTGCTCTATACAGTACATTTGTATGGTCAGTTAATATTTCATCCAGGGGTGGGATAATTCCTATTGTCTATTTGAAATTAGTATGTTGTGATGACATGTATTAACAGGGAGAGCACCATATGCTAAGAGCAAGAGCAAAAACTATAAAAACATTTTACACCTAGACATCTTATGTCGTAGGGAAGACATTCTACTACTAACCGCTTGTGTACGGATCCAGTCTTTGCTGAATAAAATGGTTCGGCATCAGCCAAATAAGATATTAAAGTGGTATTCCATAGCAAGGGGGTTAGGTGAATCTACTAACCAAACAATCACTTCATATTTTAATGTACGTACTGTACAATACTCTGGTATTGTACAGTACGTACATTAAAATATGCATAATAAAAAATAAAAAATAGAAGAATGCAGTGTTTAACTGCCAACTGGCTCGACAGATGACGTTACGTCTTAAGAATGAGAGAAACCTACAACGTGGACTCACTCAATGTTTATTGATTGATATGGTCAAAACCTGTAAAGAATGAGACACTTGTTAACTAATGATTACATTCTATTACTGTACCTGTATACATTATACATCTGTTAGTAAATACTCTATCCAAATTGCTTTACGCTATGCACATAATATGTAGTTCACAACATTTCACCATAATACCAACAATCACAGAATTCTTTCACTCACATGTGCAGGCTTATAGCTCCACTTAACAGCTAGTATCGCTAATGTGTACAGTCAAAGGGAGTTTGGCGGATACTGCCAGCCACAGGCATCCAGAGCCCTATATATAATCTTAACACACAAAAACTTGTTGTGCATCCACCCATCTGGCGAGGTCACAGGTTGCGCAACAAGCATCTTTGAGGCAACGCATAAAGCTCCAATACTCGAGACGGCTTTTCTCTTTGAAGGTAGGAAAGCATATGTCTCGGGAGTGTAAGGTTGACATAACTCTGTCTAGCACTTCCCATGGTTCCGATCTCTTTATATCTGCAGACTGTGATGGGATAACCTAATTTTTGCCAATACTGTAGTTGCCTCATTTTTGAGAGTGGTCGTATCACCTTGGTTTCTTCCGTGGCTCCCTTTTTCCCTCATCGGTTGATCCTCCGCCCGATGAGGTCGTGCGTCAGCTTCAAATTTGCTCTGTTGGGTCTTCTTGACAGGGCCATTGCCCTTCCTTGTAGCTGCAGGCATGACTACACGAACTCTTCAATGTAGCTTTTCCAGCGCACTCCTCCATGGTCGCTGGTTTCTGGGTTTCGGCTAGTTCCTGGTTGGTGTTAGTCATGCCTATCGCTAACAGTTCGAACACCTTTCAGTTCATCTTGCTCTTCCGTCGTGTGGCCAGCAAGTGATTGTCCATCATTTTCCATATTTAGATCGATTTCTTGTGGCCACTCATTATTTTTTAAGTCCACCATTTCATTCAGTTGGGTGCTGTCCTTTGTGATATGTGGTGGTATATGGGCACAGTTCAGCGTGTCCTGGCAACAGCAGCAAGTACACTGATGTGTCTGGGTACTGGTACACGTGCACACTTCCACTGTGCCTTGGGGCTTGTT
Organism: Homarus americanus; assembly: GCF_018991925.1. Lineage (NCBI taxonomy): Eukaryota > Metazoa > Arthropoda > Malacostraca > Decapoda > Nephropidae > Homarus > Homarus americanus. The sequence goes on from NW_024715228.1 coordinate 10,123,126, forward strand.
AAAAGCACACACTTCTGCTGTGCCTTGGGTTGTTACAAGCACACACTTCTGCTGTGCCTTGGGGCTTGTTACAAGCACACACTTCTGCTGTGCCTTGGGGTTGTTACAAGCACACACTTCTGCTGTGCCTTGGGGTTGTTACAAGCACACACTTCTGCTGTGCCTTGGGGTTGTTACAAGCACACACTTCTGCTGTGCCTTGGTTTTACAAGCACACACTTGCTGTGCCTTGGGGTTGTTACAAGCACACACTTCTGCTGTGCCTTGGGTTGTTACAAGCACACTTGCTGTGCCTTGGGGTTGTTAAAGCACACACTCTGCTGTGCAGTTGTTACAAGCACACTCGCCTGGGGTTGTTAAGTGCACACTTCTGCTGTGCCTTGGGTTGTTACAAGTGCACACTTGCTGTGCCTTGGGGTTGTTACAAGTGCACACTTCCGCCTGGGTGCTATGCACACTTGCTGTGCCTGTTACAAGTGCACACTCGCTGTGCCTTGGGTTTAAAAGCACACTCGCTGTGCCTTGGGGTTGTTAAAGTGCACACTTGCTGTGCCTACAAGTGCACACTCCGCTGTGCCTGGGGGTCGTTACAAGTGCACACTTCTGCTGTGCCTTGGGGTTGTTACAAGCGCACACTTCTGGTGCCTGGGGGTTGTTACAAGCACACACTCTGCTGTGCCTGGGGTCGTTACAAGTGCACACTTCTACTGTGCCTTGGGGGTCGTTACAGCACACTTGCTGCCTTGGGGTCGTTACAAGTGCACACCTCACTGTGCCTTGGTTGTTACAAGTGCACACCTGCTGTGCCTTGGGGGTTGTTACAAGTGCACACTTCTACTGTGCCTTGGGGTTACACACACCTCCACTGTGCCTTGGGGTTGTTACAAGTGCACAATTCTGCTGTGCCTTGGGTTGTTACAAGTGCACACTTCTCCTGTGCCTTGGGTTGTTACAAGTGCACACCTCTACTGTGCCTTGGGGTTGACAAGTGCACAATTTGCTGTGCCTTCGGGGTTGTTACAAGTGCACATTCTGCTGTGCCTTGGGGGTTGTTACAAGTGCACACCTCACTGTGCCCTTGTTACAAGTGCACACCTCCTGTGCCTTGGGGTTGTTACAAGTGCACCTGGCTGCCTTGGGGTTGTTACAAGCACACACTTCTCCTGTGCCTTGGGGTTGTTACAAGCACACACTTCTGCTGTGCCCTGGGGGTTGTTAGAAGTGCACACTCTGCTGTGCCTTGGGGGTTGTTACAAGCGCACACTTCTGCTGTGCCTTGGGGGTTGTTACAAGTGCACACTTCCACTGTGCCTTGGGGGTTACAAGTGCACACTCTGCTGTGCCTTGGGTTGACAAGTGCACACTTCTCCTGTGCCTTGGTTGTTACAAGTGCACACTTCTACTGTGCCTTTGGGGTTGCTACAAGCACACTTCTCTGCCTTGTTGAAAGTGCACACTTGCTGTGCCTTGGGGGTTGTTACAAGTGCTCACTTCTGCTGTGCCTTGGGGTTGTTACACACACACTTCTGCTGTGCCTTGGTTGTTACAAGTGCTCACTTCTGCTGTGCCTTGGGGTTGTTACAAGCACACACTTCTGCTGTGCCTTGGGGGTTACAAGCACACACTTCTGCTGTGCCTTGGGGTTACAAGCACACACTTCTGCTGTGCCTTGGGGGTTGTTACAAGCACACACCTCTGCTGTGCCTTTGGGGGTTGTTACAAGCACACACTTCTGCTGTGCCTTGGGGTTGTTACAAGCACACACTTCTGCTGTGCCTTGGGGGTTGTTACAAGTGCACACTTCCGCTGTGCCTTGGGGGTTGTTACAAGCACACTTCTGCTTAGCCTTGGGGTTGTTACAAGCACACACTTCTGCTGTGCCTTGGGGTCGTTACAAGCGCACACTTCTGCTGTGCCTTGGGTTGTAACAAGCACACACTTCTGCTGTGCCTGGGGTTGTAACAAGCACACACTTCTGCTGTGCCTTGGGGTGCGTTAAAGCGCACACTTCTGCTGTGCCTTGGGGTTGTAAAAGCACACACTCTGCTGTGCCTTGGGGTTGTTACAAGCACACACTTCTGCTGTGCCTGGGGTTGTTACAAGCACACACTTCTGCTGTGCCTTGGGGTTGTTACAAGCGCACACTTCTGCTGTGCCTTGGTGGTTGTTACAAGCACACACTTCTGCTGTGCCTTGGGGTTGTTACAAGTGCACACTTCCACTGTGCCTTGGGGGTTGTTACATGCACACCCTGCTGTGCCTTGGGGTTGTTACACACACACTTGCGTGCCTTGGGGTTGTTACAAGTGCACACTTCCACTGTGCCTTGGGGTTGTAACAAGCACACACTTCTGCTGTGCCTTGGGGTTGTTACACACACTCTGCTGTGCCTTGGGGCACACACTTGCTGTGCCTTGGGGTTGTTACAAGCACACCTTCTGCTGTGCCTTGGGGTTGTTACAGCACACACTTCTGCTGTGCCTTGGGGGTTGTTACAAGTGCACACTTCCACTGTGCCTGGGGTTGTTACAAGTGCACACTCCGCCTTGGGTTAGCCACTCTGTGCCTGGGGTTGTTGCGCACACCTCCGCTGTGCCTTGGGCAAGCGCACACTTCCACTGTGCCTTGGGGTTGTTGCTACAAGTGCACACTCTACTGTGCCTTGGGGGTTGTTACAAGCACACCTTCCACTGTGCCTTGGGGTTGTTACAAGTGCACACTTCTGCTGTGCCTTGGGTTGTTACAAGCACACACTTCTGCTGTGCTTGGGGTTGTTACAAGCACACACTTCTGCTGTGCCTTGGGGTTGTTACAAGCACACACTTCTGCTGTGCCTTGGGGACAAACACACACTTCTGCTGTGCCTGGGGTTGTTACAAGCACACACTTGCTGTGCCTTGGGGTTGTTACAAGCGCACACTTCTGCTGTGCCTGGGGTTGTTACAAGCACACACTTCTGCTGTGCCTTGGGGGTTGTTACAAGTGCACACTTGCTGTGCCTTGGTTGTTACAAGTGCACACCGCTGTGCCTTGGGGTTGTTACAAGCACACTTGCTGTGCCTTGGGGTTGTTACAAGCGCACACTTCCGCTGTGCCTTGGGTTGCCATAAGCCACACTTCCACTGTGCCTTGGGGTTGTTACATGCACACTCTACTGTGCCTTGGGGTTGTTACAAGCGCACACCCACTGTGCCTTGGGGTGTTACAAGCACACACTTCGCTGCCTTGGGGGTTGTTACAAGCGCACACTCTGCTGTGCCTTGGGGGTTGTTACAAGCACACACTTCTGCTGTGCCTTGGGTACAAGTGCACACTTCCACTGTGCCTTGGGTTGTTACAAGTGCACACCCCTATCAGCCTGGGGCGCACTTCCACTGTGGCCTTGGGGTTGCTACAAGTGCACACTCCGCTGTGCCTTGGGTTGTTACAAGTGCACACTTCCACTGTGCCTTGGGGTTGTTACAAGTGTACACTTCTGCTGTGCCTGGGGTTGTTACAAGCGCACACTTCTGCTGTGCCTTTTGGGGTTGCTGTGCGCACACCTGCTGTGCCTTGGGGTTGCTACAAGTGCACACCCCTTGCTGTGCCTTGGGGGTTGTTACAAGTGCACACTTCCGCTGTGCCTGGGGTTGTTACAAGTGCACACTTCCGCTGTGCCTTGGGGGTCGTTAAAAGTGCACACTCTGCTGTGCCTGGGGGCTGCCAAGGCGCACACTTCCGCTGTGTCTTAGGGGTTTTGCCAAGTGCATACCTCCTGCTGTGCCTTGGGGTTGTTACATAAGTGCACACCTCCACTGTGCCTGGGGGTCGCTGCACACTTGCTGTGCCTTTGGGGTTGTTACAAGTGCACACTTCCTGCTGTGCCTGTTACAAGTGCACACCTCCGTTGTGCCTTGGGGGTTGTTACAGGCACACTCCGCTGTGCCTTGTGGTCGTTGCACATTTCTCCTGTAAAAGGTTAGGGGATGTTACAAGCACACACTTCTGCTGTGCCTTGGGTGTTGTTACAAAGCACACTCTTGCTGTGCCTTGAGGTTGTTACAGGCCACACTTCTGCTGTGCCTGGTTGTTACAAGCACACTTCTGCTGTGCCTTGGGGTTGTTACAAGTACACTTCTGCTGTGCTCTTGGGGTTGTTACAAGCACACACTTCTGCTGTGCCTTGGGGTTATGCCATAAGTGCACACTTCCACTGTGCCTTGGGGTTGTAACAAGCACACACTTGCCAGCCTTCATGTTACAAGCACACACTTCTGTTGTGCCTGGGGTTGTTACAAGCACACACTTCTTGCTGTGCCTTGGGGTTGTTCCCCTGCTGTGCCTTGGGGACAGCCAGCAAGCACACCTCTTACAGCCTTGGGGTTGCTGGCAAGTGCACACCTCCCACCTGTGCCTGGGGTTGTTGCTGCGCACGACTTCCACAGCTTTGAAGGCGTGCACACCTCCATGTGCCTTGGGGTTGTTACAAGCACACTTCCACTGTGTACCTTGGGGGTTGTTACAGCACACACACCTGTGCCTTGGGGTTGTTACAAGCACCACCTCCACTGTGCCTTTGGGGGTTGTTACAAGCACACACTTCCACTGTGCCTTTGGGGTTGTTACAGCACACACACCCTGGCTGCCAGCCTTGGGGTTGTTACAAGTGCACACACTTGCTGTGCCTTGGGGTTGTTACAAGTGCACACTCCACTGTGCCTGGGGGTTGTTACACACACCCCCTGCTGTGCCTGGGTTGTTATGCGCACACCTCCACTGTGCCTTGGGGTTGCCATGCACACTTCTTGCTGTGCTCTGGGGCATAAGTGCACACTTCTGCTGTGCCTTGGGTTGTTACAGCACACACTTCTGCTGTGCTTTGAGGGTTGCCAAGCACACACTCCCCTGCTGTGCCTTGGGGGTTGTTGCCAAGCACACTTCTGTTGTGCCTTGGGGGGCTGTTAAGGCACACTTGCTGTGCCTTGGGTTGTTACAAGCACTAATTTCTGCTGTGCCTTGGGGGGTTGTTAAGTAAGCACACACCTCCGACGTGCCTTGTTGTTACAAGCACACTTCCACTGTGCCTTGGGGGTTGTTACAAGCACACACTTCCACCAGCCTTTGGGCTGTTACAAGCACACACCTCACGCTGTGCCTTGGGGTTGTTGCGCACACCCCTGCTGTGCCCTGGGAGCACAAGCGCACACCCAGCACGCCTTACATACACACTTGGCTAGCCTTAAGGTTACAAGTGCACACTTCTGCTGTGCCTTTATAAGTGCACACTTCCACTGTGCCTTGGGTTGTTACAAGTGCACACCCCCTGCTGTGCCTTGGGGTTGTTACAAGTGCACACTTGCCAGCCTTGGGGGTTGTTACAAGTGCACACTTGCTGTGCCTGGGTTGTTATGCATACCTGCTGTGCCTTTGGGATTACAAGTGCACACTCTCACTGCCTTGGGGGTTGCCATACACACATTCTTGCTGTGCCTTGGGGGTTGCCACAAAGCACACAACCTGCTGGAGCCTGTTGTTACAAGTGCACACTTCCACTGTGCCTTGGGGTTGCCATGCACACCTCCACTGTGCCTTTGGCCAGCCATGCGTGCACACCACAGCCTTTGGGTTGTTGCAGCGCACACTCCGCTGTGCCTTGGGGTTGTTACAAGTGCACACCTCCGCTGTGCCTGGGGTTGCTACAAGTGCACACCTCCCACTGTGCCTTTGGGGTTGTTACAAGTGCACACTCCACTGTGCCTTAAGTTGTTACAAGCGCACACTCTACAGCTTGGGGTTGCTAAGGCGCACACTTCCACTGTGCCTTGGGGTTAGCTACAAGCACACTCCCACTGTGCCTTGGGGTTGTTACAAAGTGCACTCCACTGTGCCTGGGGTTGTTGCTGGGCACACTCTGCTGTGCCTTGGGGTTGCCATAAGCGCACACCCCCTGCTGTGCCTTTGGGGGTTGCTGCAGTGCACACCCCTGCTGTGCCTTGGGGGGCACACTCTGCTGTGCCTTGGGGTTACACATGCGCACACTCTGCTGTGCCTTAAGGTTGTTACAAGTGCATACCTTGCTGGCTGAAGCACAAGTGCACACCTCTGCTGTGCCTGGGGTTGCCATGCACACCCCCTGCTGGGTGTGCCTGGGGTTAGCCATGCACACCTCCACTGTGCCTTGGGGTTGTTACAAGCACACTCTGCCAGCCTTGGGGTTATGGCAAAATACTTTGCTTAGCCTTGGGTTACAAGGCGCACACCTCCACTGTGCCTTGAGGGTTAGCCATAAGTGCACACTCTGCTGTGCTCTTTTGCTGTTACAAGCACACACTTCTGCTGTGCCTGGGGTTGTTGCTTGCACACACTCCGCTGTGCCTTTGGGGTTGCTACAAGTGCACACTTCTGCTGTGCTTCTGCTATAAGCACACCTCTCATGTGCCTGGCATATACACACACTTCTGCTGTGCCTGGGGGTTGCTTTCATACACACACCTCTGCTGTGCCTTGGGGTTGCCAGGCGCACACTTCCACTGTGCCTTGGGGTTGTTAAGGCGCACACTTTACAGCCTTGGGGTTGTTACAAGTGCACACCTCCACTGTGCCTTGGGGTTGCTTACAAGTGCACACCCCTGCTGTGCCTTGGGGGTTGTTACAAGCACAACTCTGCTGTGCCTTTGGGGGTTGTTACAAGTGGCACACCTCTGCTGTGCCTTGGGGTTGTTAAGGCGCACACCTCTGCTGTGCCTTGGGTTGTTACAAGTGCACACTTCACAGTCTGGGGTTGTTACAAGCACATGCACTCTGCTCTGCCTTTGGGGGTTGTTGCGCACATGTCTCATAGCCTGGGGTTGCTACAAGTGCACACTTCTCCTGTGCCTTGGGGAAGGGCGGCGGCACTGCTTGGCTCTTGGGGGAAGTGTCATGCTGCACACCCCCCCTGCTCTGCCTTTGGGGGTTGCCACAAGTGCACACTTCTCCTGTGCCTTTGGGGTTGTTGCCAAGTGCACACTCTCTGCTCTGCCTTGGGGTTGCTACAAGTGCACACTCTCCTGTGCCTTGGGGGCTGTTACAAGTGCACACTCTGCTGTGCCTTTGGGGTTGTTACAAGGCGCACACTTGCTGTGCCTTGGGGGTTGCTTACAAGTGCACACTTCTGCTGTGCCTTGGGGGTTGCTACAAGCGCACACCTCCTGCTCTGCCTGGGGGTTGCTACAAGTGCACACTTCTCCTGTGCCTTGGGGGGTTGCTAAGGCGTGCACACCCCCTGCTCTGCCTTGGGGTTGCTGCTAAGCAAGTGCACACTTCTCCTGTGCCTTGGGGGTTGTTAGCGCGGCACACTTCTGCTGTGCCTTTGGGGAAGTTGCTGCAAGTGGCACTGCTGTGCCTTGGGGTTGTTACAAGTGCACACTTCCGCTGTGCCTTGGGGTTGCTTACAAGTGCACACTTCTGCTGTAGCCTTGGGTTGTTACGCGCACACTTCTGCTGTGCCTTGGGGTTGTTACAAGCACACACTTCTGCTGTGCCTTAAGCTGTTACAAGTGCACACTCTGCTGTGCCTTGGGTTGCTATAAGCGCACACTTCTGCTGTGCCTTGGGGGTTGCTACATGCACACTTGCTGTGCCTTGGGGTTGTTATATGCACACTCTGCTGTGCCTTGGGGTTGTTACAAGTACACTTCTGCTTGTGCCTTGGGGGTTGTTACAAGTGCACACTTGTTGTGCTCTTTGGGGGGGGGCGAGCATATGCATACCCCTGCTGTGCCTTGGGGTTGCTGCCAAGTGCACACTCTGCTGTGCCTTGGGGTTGTTACAAGTGCACACTCTTGCTGTGCCTTGGGGTTGTTGCCAAGTGCACACTCTGGCTGTGCCTTGGGATACATACAAGTGCACTACCTGCTGTGCCTTGGGTTGTTACAGTGCACACTTTGCTGTGCCTTGGGTTGTTGCTAAGTGCACACCTCTTGCTGTGCCTTGGGGGTTGTTGCTAAGTGCACACACCCCTTGCTGTGCCTTGGGGTTGTTGCCAAGTGCACACTTCTCCTGTGCCTTGGGGTTGTTACAAGTGCACACTCTGCTCTGCCTTTGGGGTTGTTACAAGTGCACACTTCGCTGTGCTTTGGGGTTGTTACAAGTGCACACTTCCGCTGTGCCTTAAGGTTAAGGCGCACACTTCCACTGCCCTAAGGTTGTGCTGCGCACACCTGCTGTGTCTTGGGGTTGTTACAAGTGCAAGCACTGCACTGCCTGGGGAGTTGCCAGCAAGTGCACACCCACTGTGCCTGGGGTTGTTATGCACACCTCCACTGTGCCTTGGGGTTGCCATAAGTGCACTTCCACTGTGCCTTTGGGGGCTAAGGCCACATAGCGCACACTCCTCCTGTGCCTGTGCCTTGGGGGTTGTTGTCCCGATACGTTAGGTGCACCTGTTTTAGTCAGGTATATTAGTAAATACTCTATCCAAATTGCTTTACGCTATGCACATAATATGTAGTTCACAACATTTCACCATAATACCAACAATCACAGAGTTCTTTCACTCACATGTGCGGGCTTATAGCTCCACTTAACAGCTAGTATCGCTAATGTGTACAGTCAAAGGGAGTTTGGCGGATACTGCCAGCCACAAGCATCCAGAGCCCTACAGTATATATAATCTTAACACAATTTTTTTTTATATTGCCCAGGGGGCTAGTTTATTGGGCACTCCCTTACATCCTGTGCAAGGTGAAGCACAGAAGCGTTTACAGTGCCCAACTGGGAAGCATGCGGAGTTCATGCTTGCCTTTATGACTCGTGCATTAAGGGCGTAAAAGCCTGAAGGGTCATGGGTTTTGTCAGCAAGTTACATAAAGTGACAGAATGATGAGTGTGTGGGGGGAAAATTCCCGGTACAATTTATCTGTTTACGGCAAAGTGTGGCAGGTCCCTAATAATGTCAAGTGCCTGTCACTAAGGAGATATCTGGTCAGGGAGGGAAGAGGTGTTGGTAACGGCTGGGGACCTGTAGGAGGAGGTCATAAGGCAAGTGAGGATGTTGTGCATCCACCCATCTGGTGAGGTCACAGTCGCGCAACAAGATGGGGTCAGAGGGTTCAGAGATCGCGGCGTAACGAGGGCGGCGATAACACCATGAATTATCTAATAAAATCAAAATGTATACTGTACTGTATGTCCTGTTACAAAAGACGGTCCATATAAATTTGTAGTCCAAAGAACACGGGAAATTTCCACTAAAAGAATATTACCCATATTTGTCAAAATTTTCATTTACGTATTAAGGCTTCACCAGAGAATTATCCCTATTTAACTTGATTCCCTTTCTCAGTCTCTCATTTGGTTTGCTAGTTTTATAGGGATCATATCTTTAGGCTGAGGCATCTACTGGCGATGTTCCTGTCACCACATGAGGATTACCATAATTATACTCTATAATCTAAATCTCTACTCTGTATGAGCTTTCTACATGAAACTTTTGATTCTGACTTGACATGACAGTGAGTGAGAGGTATAGTAATGTGAGGGTGTAATGCTACCGACACTGTAGAGGTCTATCAGGATGTTGCCTGTTAAAGCCACCAACCACACCTCCCCTTCATCACCACACACACGCATTAACACGTACACACACACACACATCCACCATTGGGCCTCACTTGACTCCAACTTGACCACAATAATGAATACTGTACAGTACAATACTCCAATAAAGCCACTCAATAAAATATACCTATTTTTACACACACATATTAATAAGTGGGGAAGTTCATTAATGAGTGAGACAACAATAAGGTTAAGGGGCGTAGTAAGTATAAGTGCGGTGGCGGGGAGGGAGCTGGTGACATACAGCACCAACACACTCCTCACTGTGCCCCACACCCTCCCTGCCTGCCCACCGCCTGCTCACACTCACCTGTTGTACACTGCCGCCAGCGTTAGCAAAAGTGCATTCGCTTCAGTGACCATGGTCACACCCTGCCATAGGGGGAGGTGGAGCACACTGGGAAAAGTACCTATTACCGCTGGGGATGACAATCCTTCTCAGCATCCATGGCATGTGTTGGGTATCAATAACTGATATACAGTAATGGAATTGAAATAACCTGTAAAACGAGCCACTCTCATCATCTTGATCCCCAAATACTGTATTTATGGTTCTTGTGGCATGTTTTGGAGTCCCTGGTCCATAAATCCTTAAAAGCCAAGTCACTCTCCAGGCTCTTAATATTTTGGAACCCTTGTCGCCCAAAGGGCTCGCTCATGAAACACGCACGCGCGCGCACACACACACACATCATTGACAACCGAAGGGTCAAGACGTACCTGGCGCTCCTCTGGCAGCAGCCAGGTCAACTGTTAAGTTGGCTCATACCAACTCCCTCCCCTGAACCCTCCACCCCACCGGAATATCAACACGTTCTCGCCATAAGTTACAATTGCATTTAAGAAAGGAATGGAACCAGTGTTGAACAGAGGTGAACAGTGCTTAAGTCAGTGAGAACAACTCAACAGTAACAGCCTCACACAGTGAGGTCCCAGGTACCCAGTGATAACGGCCCGTGAGACCCAACAACAACCAGTGATGTGTTAATCCGTCTACGATAGGAAGGCCTGGGACCACACCTCACTCATATAACACCATCTGTGAGGGAATTACTACACCACGTCAGGCCCCTCATAACACCATCTGTGAGGGAATTACTACACCACGTCAGGTCCCTCATAACACCATCTGTGAGGGAATTACTACACCACGTCAGGTCCCTCATAACACCATCTGTGGGGAATTACTACACGTCAGGTCCCTCATACACCATCTGTGGGGAATTACTACACCACGTCAGGTCCCTCATAACACCATCTGGGGAATTACTACACCACGTGAGGTCCTTCATAACACCATCTGTGAAGGAGTTACTACACCACGTCAGGTCCCTCATAACACCAACTGTGAGGGAATTACTAAACCACGTCAGGTCCCTCATAACACCATCTGTGAGGGAATTACTACACCACGTGAGGTCCTTCATAACACCATCTGTGAGGGAGTTACTACACTACGTGTTTGCTGTTCAACACCTACATTAATCTGTATGTTCACTGTACTGTATGTCCAATGTATATTTTCAGCCTTTGGGCTGCAAAACTTTATCAATAAACAGTTAATTATTATTATTCTTATTATACACACACACACACATACACAGTGAACAGTGGTGAACAGTGCTTAAGTCAGTGAGAACAACTGAACAGTAACAGTCGTATCCAAGTTAACCTTCACACAGTGAGGTCCCAGGTACCCAGTGATAACGGCCCGTGAGACCCAACAACCAGCGATGTGTTAATCCGTCTACGATAGGAAGGCCTGGGACCACACCTCACTCATATAACACCATCTGTGAGGGAATTACTACACCACGTCAGGTCCCTCATAACTCCATATGTGAAGGAGTTACTACACCACGTGAGGCCCCTCATAACACCATCTGTGAGGGAATTACTACACCACGTGAGGCCCCTCATAACACCATCTTTTATGGTTCTGATGATTCACTAATGAATCACCGGGTAAAATTTTAATTTAAATACCATAAGTATTTGGATGCTTAGATTCGAGATAGGCTATATTGGGTAAATGTTAAGTTTGGGTCATCCCTGTACTTAGACATGCAGACTGGTTTTTTTCTGATGGTTTGCGATGTGTTATGAAAGATTTTGACCTTCATTTCTATATGAAATCATTAGTTTTGAGTTACTACCCCCCTCCCTCCCCTTACAGGTGTATGTTAAGATAATCTTATAACTTATCATACTCTCACCTAACCTCTGACTTGTATTTTCTTGTGCGATAGAAAAATGTTTTGCGATAGAAATCCAGTAGAGATAATGTCTTAATGTTTGAAGTACTTAGTCCCATAGTTAGAATCTTAAGATTCCCCAGGTGACCATAACCATAATAATGCCAATATTGTTTGGAATGTTTATACTATGAATTAGTTAGTGCTTAGTAATATTTATATATTCAATATAGTATTACTGGGTTGCACAGTAAAGCAAAATTAGTTATAATTATCTAATAATATTTATTTACAGAGCCGATCAGCCGAGAAGGTTGGACAACTACTTCCAGGGTTCATCAAGGCAGATGAAACACATTTACCAAAAGTAGATGTCTTTATGTTTGTAGAGTATTATCAAGAACTCGGCCATAAAGCTTTGAAGCACGTTTAATTACATCTGTCATCTGATCATCTCAAGCCCATCCCCTGGCCATGGTCGTCCCTTGTCCTTCCTAAACATTAAATATAGACATCAGTGACGAAAACTTACATTTTCCAGACATGAAATAGAGAACAGTGAGGAAAACTTTCATGTTGGAGTTATCGGCCGTTTGTATCATTTTGGCAGCCATCAAGTAAATACACACGATGATACTTTAGCAGTAATTTATTTTAACCTAAAAATAAGGTATGACGGTGTATATCAACATTGTATATGGCCACTAGTCCTGTATTTCTGCTGGTTTAGGAGGGAGATAGGAAGGAACTGATTCACAAATAGGGTGGTGGACGAGTGGAACAAGCTTAGCAACTTTGTAGTAAGTGCTGGAACGCTGGAAAGTTTCAAAATGAGGCTGGATAGATTCATGGATGATAGAGAGTGGTAGTAACTCTCGACAGGAGCTGCCATGCACAGGCCAACCGGCCTATTTGGACTCCTTATTTTCTTCTTATGTTCACACCACAGCTGGCTGATTCCAGGCTCCCTCTCGGCGGTTCGAGCTAGTATGTGACATCACAACCAATCACAAAGCTTTTCGTAGTCACGTGACTTTTTAGCTACTTTAACCCTTATTTTTTTACACCTTTTGGCCTAATTAATTTAAAAATGTCATTATCATAGCGAATTTAAGCGTTTTCTTTACCGATTGACCTGCCATCTTACGAAAATATTCTGACCGTCAACTCGCCCATCGCCAACCGCATTGCTATTTGAATATTCAAGTCCCTTTCTAATATTTTTCATGGTCGGAAAACGACCTATATTAGTCCGAATTTAGTCAGCGAGATATTAAATGTGTCGTAATGGATACCCTCATTAAACAATGTACCTTGTTACTTCAAAACATTCAAATGTGAAACTGGTTTCTCAAATTAGGCATGTTGAACTTAAAAAAAAAATAATAATCAATAATACGTTGATCACACCAAAAAACATTTTATTATTTTAATATAAGATCAATTCACATAAATTTCAACTCGGTTTATTTAAAAAAATGTTTCCTTCAAGTCCAATTCCTTTTCCCAATAAATTCCAATTCAATTCATATTTGACACCATCCCTGACTGGGAACTATGGGGAAGTCACTGAAGGGTGTAGGTCACACTTACCTGTTCCTTGTTTTGGGGGGCCCAGCAGCAGCACAAGTGCTTCATGGAGGTCACTCACCAGGATCCGACACTTGGCGATGCCGCACCAACACGGCTCAGCACCCCCCACCATCCCCAGCAACCCTACCTCTTACTTCTCACGCCCACACCCGCCAACAACACTGCTGGGTGTACCCCACACGCCCTCAGTTTGCTCAAAGGCCACTGTAAGGGTCCAGCGCACGTGGCGGGGTTTGGTGTAGTAAGGTGGGGGGAGAGTGCCAGGTGCGTGAGTATGGGGGGCACGCAGCAGAGTGCGTGTGGAGCTCCGCCCCAGGTAACACTCCGCCCAGGCAGGAGGCTGGACTGAGTCAGTGGTTCACCCACCGGCGGGGCTTTTCCTGCCACGCCCGCCCTCCACCCACCCGGTAGCCGCCCACTCTTCTCCTACATCACCATCACTTATTTATTCTGTTCGCCTCAATCACCGGAATGCACAACACTTCACTTTTTCAGTTACAAAAATTTAACTAAGGTTTATGGGTGGATAACTCTTTTACCTTTATAACTTATAAGGTAGCGGCGGCAATAGACACAGCACTGTTTTGTACCTACAATTCAAACAACATATTAATACTCTTAAGTTAAAATTACCAATAATGAACAGTCAGTTCGGTGTGGCGCCAACACCTCCACTACAGCCAGTCATCACTCGTGGTGACTGGACACTGCACCCACTGTACCGTCTCCACAACACAGAGCCAACTACAAACGTCTCCTTATTGTCGCTTACATCCAAGCACAGGGTTGATCAACACCAAGCTTTACAGTATATGGGTGCATTTCAAGGATAAGAAATAGCATACGTTTATTGTTTGGTAAAAAAAAAAAAATCTTATAATAATAATAATCACTGTATGGGAAGTGAGGGTATATATACTGCATATATAGAACGCTACAATACACGTATTTGTACATTAATTGTAGATAATGGCGGTGACCACAGTCTTAAACACAGACGCTATATACATTTGGTGGGTTCTAAGCCACTCTAAATGCTAAACTGCCACATGTACAGCCAGAAGCAGTAATTTACCCCCCAGTACTGAACCACGACAAGTGAAGGCCTGGTGATCGGACAAACCTTTCACCCTCCCTAGGTCCAAACGTTGCTGGGTAGTGTTTGAACTTTCTTGGCTGGCGACGTTTCATTGTGTCAAATTGTCAATGTCGGTCTTCACTGGCTGTGGCTCCGGCTACTAGGGTAATGACTGCTTCTGACTGTATTTGTAGACAAGATGTAGCCAGGCAGTTACTATCTGTTAGTCTACTTTCTTGGTTGTTGTTTCATGTAAGTTTCGCCCAATATAACAGTCTAATGAGCTATGGATCCACCTATGGTTACCGGTGTCTGTGTATGAATCTTATAAAAGTGTTGTTGAACAGACGAAAATCACAGCTAATTTATGTAGAGTTCATCTGTCCTGTCCTGTATATGTAGACTTGTAGAAGGTGGTACTCAGTAAATCCAGTTTGATTCCGTTCTCATAATGCAGATACACTTGTCCTTGCATTTGCCTTCACACACCAACATACCACTTTCAGTGTGGGAGGAACCGATACACATGAGGAATGAGAGGACATCAGTTACAATCAGTGTATCTGTACTAGTGACTTGGACGCCGTTGACAGTTATGAGGACGGTAAATCCCGTCCTCCCACTGGGGTCACGTAAGAGTCACATGAGAAGTTGAGGAAGGCTTGCACCCTATATACGTGTTCCAGAGCACCAAATTGAGAAGCAACTTGGAGTTGGCATTGTGTGTAATTATATCAACATTACACAATATAATAACGGGGCAGAGGGTCATGGAGCAGAGCGGGGCGGGAGGTCAGTAAGTAGCAGCACCAGAAGAGCATCACACTGTATACTGTAGGCCAAAGAGGAGTAGTTACGGGAAAATAAGTATCTTGACGAGGAAAAGGAGAAGCAGAATGGAAAAAGGGGAGAGGATAAAATGGAGGGAAGATAGAGAGAGAGAGAGGTAAGAGGGGGAGCGTTACAAGCAGCTCTTGTGTGATCACTTGTCATTTCCGGTGAGAGAGAGAGAGAGAGAGAGAGAGAGAGCAAAACACAACTCATCTGGCGCCACACACTACCTCTTCTCAGACGTTTCCTAGCCCACGGCTAACCACCTGGGAGCGCCTGTTGCAAGACTCGGTTCTGAAAGTCCCGTGGTGTTTACCCACAGGGCTGTGTAAACGCTGTCTGTAGTATAGGTTTGTTTTATATTTGCTTCAAATTAGGATTATCAATGTTGAAGTACTACCTGACGCTGGGTAGTGTTCCAATTCATGGCTACAGAACCTGGTGTTGGAGAGCTCAGTTTAAAGAGATGGATCCATGTCCAATTATATGACTCATTAACAACAACTTTGGTGGTCGTAACAGTGACCCCCTTTATAACAGTAAGATGTTGCGTTTTGCCTTCATTCACATTGTTACTTCATCCCACACCGACTTTCTCCGCCTTGAGAAAGGTATCAAGGCCACATTAATATTCTTTCTTTCCAAAGTTTAATTCGAACAGAGGCCCCCCGTACCTTTTGACCAGAGCAACTGCTGGCGAGGGACGCCCCAGCAGGCCCACATCCTACTCCCCAAGGCAACGGCATGCAGATCACGTACTGTCGAGCCAGGAGGTGATCAACATGCACATTATAATCTCCCAACCAACCAACACAACAAGCGCCACACCACCAGCATGACAGCAATGCAGAGATCCTACACAGTCTACTGACCTCCTCCCCTCGACATAGCCACCTCTAGTGGGTGGCCATTGGGTAAATAAGAATCACAAAGGCCGAATGTGATGTTAACATGAAACTTGATCCCCTGGGCTCCCCCTCTGTCTTCTTTACCCAGCCAGAAATACGTCAGCTGTTTAAGGCATAAATAATA
Organism: Homarus americanus; assembly: GCF_018991925.1. Classification (NCBI taxonomy): domain Eukaryota; kingdom Metazoa; phylum Arthropoda; class Malacostraca; order Decapoda; family Nephropidae; genus Homarus; species Homarus americanus. The sequence goes on from NW_024715228.1 coordinate 10,139,434, forward strand.
TAACATATTGGGTGGAAAGTCCTCAGGAATACATCAGTGTCCAAAACCTAACGTACGCTCACACGCTCTCTTCGTGTAATTTTCCTTCAGCTTCAAATTATGTAGGAAGATAAGGAAGGCGTCTAATACACTCAAGGACACACAGTAGTAACAAAATGCTGGAGCACAGAGAAATACTTCCCCTTTTGAATCTTACATGACTTATAACTCCAGGACTGGCTCTACCTGGCTGTCCTACCAAGGGCATAAACGGCTTGTATGTCTCTTCCACTTCCTGTACTAACACACGTAAAAAAATAGTGAAATAAAGGTGAGATTACAACTGACACATGACAATCAATGGGACGAAGGTATGACACTCCTTGACCACCTCACACTGTATCTCACTTGTCAAGTGTGATTCTACAGTATTTCGTGTAAGCACAGGAGGCGCGCTCACACACAAATAACAAAGCCTGGAAGTCAGAAGACACATGAGGGGTAACCACGTGTGTATGCTGGGAGGCCGTCCAGGAGACACGGAGTGCGAGTGGCAATGAGGAGGGCGGAGAAAACACAACTGGCTGCCCTCCACACCCCATGACTACCAAACACCACCGAGTCCTTCACGTGTGGACACCTGCACCGAGTCCAGATTAAGTCAAACATAAGGTATATATGAATACAGCCAGAGGTATCTGTACGCCTATAATTAAACAGTAACACATCGTTAATACATTACGGTTCTATGGGACAATTGTAGGAGCTCAACTCTAGTAAGCTGACCAGTTACCGTGTGTTCTGATTACGACCAGGAAGCCCAGCACCTCATCCTCTCATCTTTACTCTCTCCCTTCGTCCCTGCCACCACCATTACACAAGTACCATTTCATACTCAGGCAGACGATAAATCGAAGAGGAAGTCGAGGAAAAACTAAAGATAACAGGAGGAGCCGACGAAGATAAGAGGAGCCGACGAAGATAAGAAGGAGCCGACGAAGATAGGAGGAGCCGACGAAGATAAGAGGAGTCGAGGAAGATAAGAGGAGTAATATGGAGGATGGATAACATAACATGCCGTGAAACTAGACACTCGTCTCTGGGGTAAGATGGTCATGCATGGTCTCGGGCATGTGTCTCATTTACTGCTCATTATGTTAAGTTATTTCTGACAATAAAAACATCAGCTCAAAGAAATTAACGATAAAGTCGAGAAATATTAAATTTTCTCGTAAAAGACTTAGGAGAAATAGGAAATACAGCAAGGATGTCGAATGGTCATATTTAATAACATGAATGACGACAAGAGTAAAGGAGACGACCCAGGGTACGGGAAGGTGCCTGGCTAACACGACACGCCACAGGATCACCTGCCATAAAAAAATGTCCATCTGGTGGGGAAGATGTAAGAGGACCCCCGGTAACCCACAACCCCTTCAACAACCGCATGCCCATTTTAATTCCTCTCCTGCCACCCCTCTCTCTCTCTCTCCTAGTCACTTTCCCTTTCCTCCCTCACTACTATCTATTTCTTCATTATTATACCTTTCTTCCAGTTAATCACCTCTTATCACCACTTCCCTCTATCTTGTACCATCAGTTATCCTAATCATCATCTCACCTCAGCATAAACATCATGAACTTGTAGGTGTCCACCACACCTCTCCTACACACACGCTCACTTCCTCATCTATTCTATGGGCTCATCTTCCACCGCCTAACTTAACGTAATAACCTTTCCTCCCATTCCCCTTTTTCCTATACTCAAATTCACCCTTTACCAATGTCCACGCCTGTATCTAACACGCCCCGTGTATAATACAAAGGTCTATGTTAGTACATTCCTATATTTCCATCTTGAATCAACACTCAAATCTACCCATACAAGTGATAGATTCAATAAAACATTCTCGGTTAGTAAAAGTGTTTGGTGCTGGTGTAGTTAGATTATTGTTGTGGCCCCAGTAAAAGTACAATAGGCATCAGCGATACTGAAGGACGATACAAGGTCATCGTCTCACAGTACTACACACACTACTGACACATGGGTTTGAACCTGACAACAAAGACGGGATCCTGGAGGAAAACATATACAGTACAGTAAACAATGTGTTTTTGCTCGTAACAAGGCTAATAAAGTACGGTTCATACCTTATTTGATGCAGTTCAGTTCTGGTCACCGTATTACAGAATGGATATAGAATCCTGGAAAGAATCCAGAGGAGAATGACAAGAATAATCCCGCATTAGAACCTTGAGTACAGAGACAGGTTAAAGCATCTTAATTTTACCCTCGAGACGCAGAGCGAGGGGCAGACAGATAGAGGTGTAAAAATGGAAGTCAGGGCTAAACAAAGGGACATTACAAAGGTACTCAAACTATCCAACCAGGAGCGAACTCGTAACAATGGTTTCAAATTAGACAAATTTAGATTTAGGCGCGAAATAGGTAAACACTGGTTTGGAAACAGAGTAGTGGATGAATGTAACAAGTTACCAAATATCATCATTAACACGAATACGCTGGATAGCTTCAAACATAGGTTGGATGCTTATATGAGCAATAGGGGTTGGGTGTAAATGGAACTGCCCAATATGGGCCAATAGGCCCGCTGCAGTTTCCTCCATTCTTATGTTAACGAGAATGTAGTGCACGAGCTGCCTCACAGTTAGTGGCTGCCTCCACTGCCTACTTCACCACACTAGCCCAACTATATACGCTAACGCAGCCATCTTCACTAGCACAGAAGTTGGCAGCCCACAACCAAAACAAACAGGTGGTTGAGGCGGGCGGGCGTGAAGGGAACTCGTCAAACTGTGCAGTAACCTGAGCCAGCGCCCTGCACCTCTCTTGGTTCCATAACACACGCTTACCCAGGCTGGAGCAAATAGTACATCCTCCTACACAGCGTCTACACAACAAGAAAAAAAAAACACACACACACACACACACACACACACACACACACACACACACACACACACACACACACACACACACACACACAAACACAACCAACACACACACACACACACACACACAACACACACACACACACACACACACACACACACACACACACACACACACACACACACACACACACACACACACACACACACACACACACACACACACACACACACACACACACACACACACACACACACACACACACACACACACACACACACACACACACACACACACACACACACACACACACACACACACACACACACACACACACACACACACACACACACACACACACACACACACACACACACACACACACACACACACACACACACACACACACACACACACACACACACACACACACACACACACACACACACACACACACACACACACACACACACACACACACACACACACACACACACCCCTAGTTTATCCACTAGAACTTGAAACAGAAACTTCCTAATACCAGATAAATAATTGTATACTTAACCAAATTAAATCTCTGAACACATGTACAGTAGCTAAAACAACTATCTGTACATACTTTGTGGGAAACAATGTGAGACCATGGACGATAAATTTGGGTATTTGAGGGCTGTCACTAGTCACACGTACAATGTCGAAGCATATCGACCCCCACCTGCTTTAGCTCCTGTACATTAATTCTGTCATTCAAAGTAACTGAAAATTCGCCAGTTTGTTTAAAGATTTACATATCGTGGCTCCCCCTCTATATAGCATTTTCTGACTAATAAACAATTAAATTAGTAATAAAATAATAAAGTAGACAATGATATTCATAGAGTGGTCACGAACTGAGATAAACTATCGGGGCAGACGGACGAGCATCAAATATAGCGGATAATGTAACTACAGCAGAGAATTAAACGTCGTGGCTGGTTACCTCCGTCTGAGACACGAACACTCAAGTTTACACGCCACTTTTCCATTAGATAAGAGTAAATATTGCCACGTTAACAGCTACCACCACAGTCGTAGACCCTGCTGCCATATGGCATCACGAAATTTGTGACCAAGTCCCAGGTTGCTGATCTGACTTCCTGCCTCATTTACACACAATTGCAGGGTCTCAATTGTTTCTCTTACCATTGACAACATAATATATATATATATATATATATATATATATATATATATATATATATATATATATATATATATATATATATATATATATATATATATATATATATATATATATATATATGCTATATATATATATTGTTTTCACTTTTTATCTTTTTTCTATTTTTGCAATTTTATTATTATTATTACATTTTTGCCCTGTGTCTCTGATGTGGGTCAGTGACCTGAGCCTGAGGAAGCCAATCCTATAAAAAAAAAAATTATATATATATATATATATATATATATATATATATATATATATATATATATATATATATATATATATATATATATATATATATATATATATATGTGTGTGTGTGTGATTCTTCTACCAAGATGCCATCTATCGTCTTAACTTTTTTTTAGTTAACAAATTTATTGGCAGAGCTTGTAGTACAGTTTGCCTATTCCGAGTAATTCAGTCAGGTCTTGACACTGAGGTTGGTATCACTTCTCACTGCCACGCAGGACAAAGGTTCGTACACAAAGGAATACATCATATTCATTAACAGTATACAGTATATAGGTCAGAGTCATGTGGGTGATGTCACTGTTCACTGCCAAGCAGGACAGTGGTTCATATTCATTGGACGACATATTCTAACTGAAGACTAATCAGCGTGAGCTAGCAAATTTGGGATAAACAGCAATAACGTCACGTTCCTGTCAGTCACCCTGCCTTGGTTGGGTCGCCTCACTCACTGCTTCTACAACTGACCGTCCACACATTACCCTCGAGCATCACTCCCACATCACGCATAGCAGTACCGGTACAGCCTAATCTCGTCTGTACATTTCGTCTCTATAGATGCAATTTGTTCACAACTTTATTTTAAAAACATTTAAATTACCAAACAGCATGACTGACCAGTACAAGTCACAGCTGATATTCTTCCATCCCTGCTGTACGAGGCGGTTTGAAATGGTACGTAGAATCTCACCAACATATATGTCGAGGAAATTCACATTGGAAGATTGATTACTACACGAGGAAGGAAAGAGACGCCACCACAACGATGAACCTTTCCTCCCCAGTGTGTCTAAAGTCAGCACCAACCTCCACCACCACCACCATGCTCTGGTCACTAGAACCACTGTGATGCAGGAGGATAATTAGATAAAACATCGAAGAAATATTAAACGATACTCTTCCGTCATCTACCTCTTAGGGCACACATCTCCTGAGTCTCCTTCGTGGTTGACAAACATGACCCTCACTGGTCAAGACTCTCTCCACTGAGCACACTGCCACCACCACTACACCTATAAAGGGCTCTTCCTTGAAACAAAAGATAAATTGCGGATTTAAGAACGAGAAAAATGGATATGCAGTATTCTGATGCTTAAAGAAATTTGTAAAACATTTCATGGTTATTTTTTTCTTAACTCCCATATCGTTAATTCCCATATTATTATTCATACTGCGCGAGATTATAAGGTACTGGTGCTAAGATCAGGAGAGTTATACAAGACAGTTCCTCTCTTTAACTCGTAAACTACTAACTTCCATGAAACACATCTAGAGAATTAGTGGTGTATGTGACGTGGCCAATAATCTGGTTGCTTAGTCGAGTGTCACGTGCATCTGGTGGAGGTGACGCAAACTGGCTCTGTACACATGTAAATTATTTTATTATACTTTCATGTCTGGTAACGTACACACCAGACTGACTACTAGGGGAACGATCCTTCTCCTGCCACTAATAATAATTATAATAAAATAATTATAGATTTACAACAGCCAAGACGCAACGCTGTGTATAAAGACTTGGATCATTGTCAAGTAGATATTATTATACAAGATACAGATAGCTGGTGTATGCAAGAGGCCGGAAAACAAACACAAAGAACAAGAAACATTTAGATGAACTAGCATGTCGTTCAGCTTGTAGTGATGAGAGAGTTGTCTGACCTTTACAATCTCGTTGACAAACTACACAAGAAACACTTTGACTGTTGACAGCCAGGACCCGACCCAGGAAGAGCTTGTTCGTCTGGGACTCCTAGAAGCCTTTATTAATGTCACCGTGATACACTCTCTATGTCATGATGTTGCTACACGACTCTTACACCACAGTTACAACACACTGAAGAGCAGTGGTTCCTCGACAACTCCTGCATCATCTCCCGGCTTACACAATTAAATTCTCTTGATTAGTGTTGGAAACTGCATATAACTTTCTTACTTGTTTTTGTAAGCCAACGTTATCAAATTTGTGTTTTGTTATCATAAGCCCAAGGTACGGTAGGTGCAGCTGTTTACAAAGTGCTGCAGACTAAGTGTTTAGGCGGTACAATGACACAGTGTTTTCGTGGTGTTACAGATAATGTCTGTCATGGTCAGCTGCAAATACTTGATATTTGTAAATCAGATTCTGGAGTATGGTGCCATCAACACCATTCCAACTGCATAAATTAGTGAGTTTACACTCCTAATTTTCATCTTGTTAAAGTTACATTGAGGTCATCATTATACAGATTATAAAGACAGAGATATATTCGAGTCCCCCGTTTTCTTTATAATAAATGGAGTAAACTGTTCAGTAAAATACAATAGCTATTCAATTTAAGGAGGTAAGTATTTACAAAAGCAGAAATCACAACACTGTCTGCAATGTGTCCCGATCCTTATGCTGACTCCGGCATTGGTTTCTTCCTTGGCATTTCGCAGAAGCACACTATCTTTACGTCATAGCATAAATACCATTACATCGCCTCCCGGTAAAGATGTTAGCTTCCATAAACCTGACAACTTCCCCTGTAGAGTGAACCGTGTGAACTACTCATTAATAATATCAAGGGTGATAAATATGCATGCCTAGTAAAACAGCAAACCTCACTAGGTGCACAGCTAACACTCAAGGTCATTCGTTACACATGCAAGATCCTGTTGTATCTGGACACCTCCCCCACCCGAGTCAAAATACGTCCTCTTTACATAATACCACAACACACCGAGATATTTTTTACGTATTATTCCGACCAGTGAGAAATATACACGGGTTACACATATAATAAACAGCATACAGTCAACAAGTCATTACAGCCGGCGTGTATTATGAGACACAGAGAAAAATGATGTAGGGTAAAAACCAAGGCCTCACAAAAACACGACCCGCCACCGGCCTCACCTGATCTGACTATCTCACGGGTCACACCACCTGGCTATTTGCTGTACCTCCTCCATCTCTTTTGCCTACCTACCCTCCTCTCCATCACCGCCATGCCTCCTCTTTCCTCATCGCCATCTTACTTCTCCACCATCTCTCTATCTCTCCCCCACACAGTATGGTCGTCAGAGGTATTGGCCTGGTACAGTCTTTATATTTAATCAAGCAATGTTATTACGACCGCGGATTATTTAATGAACAACACCCTGAGGGAAATTATTTTTTTCCTGTTGCACCTAAAGGTTTCAAATCAATGGTACTAATAACGAATTCTGTTGTTCGACAGAAAAAAAAATAATGAAACACGCAACCACCTTTTCAAAAATTAGTTTATAAGCTGTAGGTCAAGGGGAATATCGCCAGTCATTTGTTAAAACTCTCTGACGTCACCGAGGGAAAACATAAGAAAATAAGGAGTCTGCAATAGGCCGGTTGGCCTGTGCATGGCAGCTCCTGTCTACAGTAGAGTTACAACCACTCTCTATCATCCATGAATCTATCTAGCCTCCTTTTAAAACTTTCCAGCATTCCCGCACTTACTACAAAGTTGCTAAGCTTGTTCCACTCGTCCACCACCCTATTTGTGAACCAGTTCCTTCCTATCTCCCTCCTAAACCTAAACTTATCCAACTTAAATCCGCTGCTCCGAGTCCTATCCTGCCCGGATATTATAGACTGCCTTCTTTAATTGGTCGAACATCATAATATACAAATTAGTATTTAAAAATCTGCATGGAAAATAATGGTTATTTAAATTAAGTACCGCTATTTTAATAATATCAATACGATGGAGTAAGTAATTCACTTTTGTTTAATATAAATACAAGCTTTGAACACAACGTTTTGTTTACTGACATACTGAGTAAGTCCAGCCCGGTGACAGCTGTGGGCACCTGTCAACAGTCATCACGGACGTATAATTTTCGTATAAATCCTTTTCTATTCCTTCGAGCTATTATGTACACAACTCCCTGATGTAGGAACGGAAAGCAGACATTCATGTTTCCCTCGAGGTGCGGCGGGGCAGGGCACATAAGAATGATACAGCATATCATCTCTCTGCTTCACAGGCAGGCTCCTCTGATCTCCTTATTACATTGTCATCAGGAAACGTTTTTTAGTGCACTTCTATTTCCCGCGTTCATCCCCCGACACACACACACACACGTACTGAATAACAATATTCTGGAGATTCGTTTTACTGGAATAGACAAGAATCAAGCAAAAGCAGCCGCGGGTGGAAGTGATGGCAAGGCCAGGCCAGTGGAGGAGCTCCCTGAGTACACAACGAAGAGTGGGCCAGTCAGTATAACACTCCTCCCTCACTGTACCAGTAAAGATGTCAACCCCAAAGTACTGTTCTGTTATGACTATTTTTCATTTGTCTTTTATTTCCTTCCCCAAATTACAATGTATGTCATTCTTTCATTTCAGAGCTGATTGCATTGAAACTTAATTTACTTAATTAAGAGTACCACTTCCTTAGAAAAAAAATATTTCTTTGAATTTAAGGCCATTCGATCGATTTCCATGGTGGACAGAGGGGGGGAGGGGGTCAATGATTCCGAAGGATATCTTAACAGCGTTTGAACGACTTCCTTTAGATATGGAACACCTGTCTTAGTACTATAATGAGATACGTAAATTATATTATTCTTTAGAACCATTTTCGTAGATTTTTATTTTTCGCTGGCGTGAATTTTCTGTTGATAAGGACGGGCTGTACAGTATATGAGGGACATAGTTAGTGTGGTCTAAGATAATGATAAGGAGGACATATTGCAACTGCCAGTGTTTCCAGTGTTGTTTATATTCATCAGCCCACAGGAGACAAGGCCTTCTTCTCCACGTGGTAATTTCTATAATACAACAGGATGGCCTATTTTCATGACAGCTCCGGGTTTAGGTGCCAGCTCTGTTGCAACAACACTAACAAGATCTATTGTGATCCTGACTTGACTAAAAGTTGCAACACCAAGTGAGGAGGTAACCTTCTGTCTACAAAACGCTGAGTCTTTACGAGTGTTAGCAGATGGGAGTTCCTGGGTCAGGGTTCAATGATAATTTTGTCTACACTAATATGATGCTGTCTCTCTACAGTACATGCTTGACCTATGAGTGACCTTAAAGGGTAAGGGTGCCACGTGTGAGTCATGGGTGCCACGTGTGAGTCATGGGTGTCACCTGAACTTATTCTGCACTTTATCTTGAGAGTGTGCTAGTTGTTCAACACACCGGTTATGTTGGTGGTTCAACTCACCTGTTATGTTGGTGGTTCGACACACCTGTGATGTTAGTGGTTCAACACACCTGTGATGTTGGTGGTTCAACACACCTGTGATGTTGGTGGTTCAACACACCTGTGATGTTGGTGGTTCAACACACCTGTGATGTTGGTGGTTCAACACACCTGTGATGTTGGTGGTTCAACACACCTGTTATGTTGGTGATTCAACACACCTGTGATGTTGGTGGTTCAACACACCTGTGATGTTGGTGGTTCAACACACCTGTTATGCTGGTGGTTCAACACACCTGTGATGTTGGTGGTTCAACACACCTGTGATGTTGGTGGTTCCAACACACCTGTTATATTTGGTGGTTCAACACACCTGTGCTGTTGGTGGTTCAACACACCTGTTATGTTGGTGGTTCAACACACCTGTTATGTTGGTGGTTCAGCACACCTGTTATGTTGGTGGTTCAACACACCTGTATTTATGTTGGTGGTTCCTTACACCTGTTGCTGTTGGTGGTTCTAACCACACACCTGTTATGTTGGTGGTTCAACACCTGTTATGTTAGTGGTTCAACACACACCTGTTATGTTGGGTGGTTCAACTTTTCATTGTGTTGGTGGTTCCAACACACCTGTTATGTTGATGGTTCAACACCTGTTATGTTAATTGGTTCAACACACCTGTTATGTTGGTGGTTCAACACACGTGGTGCTAGTGGTTCAACACACCTATATTGTGGTGGTGGTTCAACACACCTGTTATGTTGGTGGTTCAACACACGTGGTGCCTAGTGGTTCAACACTTACACCTGTGATGGTGGTTCAACACACACGTGGTGCTAGTGGTTCCAACACACGTGGTGCTAGTGGTTCAACACACATGGGGCGCTGGTGGTTCAACACACCTGTGATGTTGGTGGTTCAACACACACGTGGTGCTAATTGGTTCAACACACACGTGGTGCTAGTGGTTCAACACACACGTGGTGCTCGTGGTTCAACACACACGTGGTGCTAGTGGTTCAACACACCTGTGATGTTGGTGGTTCAGCACACGTGGTGCTGGTGGTTCAACACACCTGTGATGGTGGTTCAACACACACGTGGTGCCCTAGTGGTTCAACACACGTGGTGCTAGTCAGTTCCAACTTACACCTGTGATGTTGGTGGTTCAACTTACACACACATGGTGCTAGTGGTTCAACACACGTGGTGCTGAGTGGTTCCAACACACACGTGGTGCTAGTGGTTCAACACACACCTGTGATGTTGGTGGTTCAACACACACGTGGTGCTAGTGGTTCAACACACGTGGTGCTAGTGATGGTTCAACACACACGTGGTGCTAGTGGTTTCAACACACCTGTGATATTTGGTGGTTCAACACACACGTGGTGCTAATAGTTCAACACACACGTGGTGCTGGTGGTTCAACACACACGTGGTGCTAGTGGTTCAACACACGTGGTGCTAGTGGTTCCAACACACCTGTGATGTTGGTGGTTCAACACACACGTGGTGCTAGTGGATTTAACACACCTGTGATGTTGGGGTGGTTCAACAACACACGTGGTGCTAGTGGTTCCCTTACACGTGGTGCTAGTGGTTTCCAACTTACACCTGTGATGATGGTGGTTCAACACACACGTGGTGCTGGTGGTTAAACACACACGTGGTGTATGAGTAGTTCAACACACACGTGGTGCTAGTGGTTCAACACACACGTGGTGCTGGTAGTTCAACACACCTGTGATGATGGTGGTTCAACACACGTGGTGCTAGTGGTTCAACACACGTGGTGCTGAGTGGTTCAACACACGTGGTGCTAGTGGTTCCAGCACACACGTGGTGCTAGTGGTTCAACACACACGTGGTGCTCGTGGTTCAACACACACGTGGTGTAGTGGTTCAACACACACGTGGTGCTAGTGGTTCAACACACACGTGGTGCTCGTGGTTCAACACACACGTGGTGCTCGTGGTTCAACACACACGTGGTGCTAGTGGTTCAACACACCTGTGATGTTGGTGGTTCAACACACACGTGGTGCTAGTGGTTCAACACACCTGTGATGTTGGTGGTTCAACACACACGTGGTGCTAGTGGTTCAACACACACGTGGTGATAGTGGTTCAACACACCTGTGATGTTGGTGGTTCAGCACACGTGGTGCTGGTGGTTCAACACACCTGTGATGGTGGTTCAACACACACGTGGTGCCCTAGTGGTTCAACACACGTGGTGCTAGTCAGTTCCAACTTACACCTGTGATGTTGGTGGTTCAACTTACACACACATGGTGCTAGTGGTTCAACACACGTGGTGCTGAGTGGTTCCAACACACACGTGGTGCTAGTGGTTCAACACACACCTGTGATGTTGGTGGTTCAACACACACGTGGTGCTAGTGGTTCAACACACGTGGTGCTAGTGATGGTTCAACACACACGTGGTGCTAGTGGTTTCAACACACCTGTGATATTTGGTGGTTCAACACACACGTGGTGCTAATAGTTCAACACACACGTGGTGCTGGTGGTTCAACACACACGTGGTGCTAGTGGTTCAACACACGTGGTGCTAGTGGTTCCAACACACCTGTGATGTTGGTGGTTCAACACACACGTGGTGCTAGTGGATTTAACACACCTGTGATGTTGGGGTGGTTCAACAACACACGTGGTGCTAGTGGTTCCCTTACACGTGGTGCTAGTGGTTTCCAACTTACACCTGTGATGATGGTGGTTCAACACACACGTGGTGCTGGTGGTTAAACACACACGTGGTGTATGAGTAGTTCAACACACACGTGGTGCTAGTGGTTCAACACACACGTGGTGCTGGTAGTTCAACACACCTGTGATGATGGTGGTTCAACACACGTGGTGCTAGTGGTTCAACACACGTGGTGCTGAGTGGTTCAACACACGTGGTGCTAGTGGTTCCAGCACACACGTGGTGCTAGTGGTTCAACACACACGTGGTGCTCGTGGTTCAACACACACGTGGTGTAGTGGTTCAACACACACGTGGTGCTGGTGGTTCAGCACGCACGTGGTGCTAGTGGTTCAACACACACGTGGTGCTAGTGGTTCAACACACACGTGGTGCTAGTAGTTCAACACACGTGGTGCTAGTGGTTCAACACACACGTGGTGCTAGTGGTTCAACACACCTGTGATGTTGGTGGTTCAACACACACGTGGTGCTAGTGGTTCAACACACACGTGGTGCTAGTGGTTCAACACACTTGTAAACAACTATTACCATAATGTCCCCAAGGAACGGTATACATATTACATGAGGCGAGGATAGTTAAGCACCGCCAAGCCTGCCACAGACCCCACCAAACCTCTCGCTCTCTCCACACACAGCCTAAACATCACCACCATTCCCCGGGCGACGCCTGAAATGATGACCCGAGATCTACACAGCTGACGACGACACCACTGAAACCCCCCCTCCCCTGCCACTACTACCACCACACGACCACCACCAACACCACCACGACTTACATTACCAACATTCTTCCAACTCCCAGCAGGGTATACACACAAGGCATTACCCAAACCACAAGTAAGATGCTTCCTATTATGGTCACTGACACTGCCTAATACAGCAGCTGGGTAGTGTTGTAAGTGTCTCAGTGTTGTATGACTCCGTCAGTGAAGGTCCGGGAGTCATGTCTAGGGAAGCTAATGGCGATATATTCTTAAAAAAATAAAAAAATAAATAAAAAAACATCAATAACAGCAATAAAACCACCACCATCATCAAAAACAAAATAATTAATTAAATAAATAAATAAATAAATAAAATAACATAAATAACAGCAATAAAACCACAAAATAATAATAATAATAATAATAATAAAACCTGGACCCACAAGAACTTCCTTTGCTTACCACAGATGTGATACAGTATACTGCGAACTGTAGAAGCATAGATACGTGTAAACACACAGTAATTACTTCTATAACAATTCCTTCCACTACCATGGCACTTGATAAACCTCTTGCCACACAAACTACTTACTACAGCACAGATAAACTAAGAATAATACTTTACAAAATAGGATATAGTTATAAACTTTTTATAATTAACCTGTTATAAAGAAACAAGACACTAAATCCATTATGTTACAAATTTACTTCACTGTATTAACAAAACTCTATATCCGTTTACCACTCGCTACCCCGTCCCATACCTACCCTGACTTCCACACCATACAAAGACCGGATCTGCCAGTAAGGTGACACCTCTGGTTCGGTGAGTCGTGCCCCCCTGTCACATTACTGTCACTCTTATGCACTGGCACACTACTTCACTATTTCGCCAGATCCTTCATGCTGCACCTAAGCTTATTTCACCTCCCAACCTCCCTAACGCTAACCTAATCTATCATAACCTAACCTCACCTCCTCCAAATAGTGTTAGGTGGGGTTAACTTTGAGAGGAAATTAGCTGGGGTGGATATTCTTCAGGTGACCCCCAATGACACAGTAACTCAATAACCCTGTACGTCAATCTGGTGTTCTCGTAACCTTGTCATTACAGTAACTAGTTAAGCCTTAAGACGATGTACTGAGCGTCAATGGCCTCCTGTTGCAAGCTAAACAAATAAGCAACCATCCATCTACCAGCTACAACCTCTCTCTAACACCTCCCTCCCGCTGCTCCGCCACACCTCCCTCCCTCTCCCCTCCCCCTCCACACCCCTCCCTCACACAGCTCCACCACACCTCCCTCCCTCCCGCTGCTCCACACACCTCCTCCCTCCCTCCCTCCCTCCCCCGCTGCTCCCCACACCCCACTCCTCACCACACAGCTCCACCACACCTCCCTCCTCCTCCTGCTCCACACCTCCTCCCCCACACTGCTCCACCACACCTCCTCCCCTCCCTCACACTGCTCCCACCACACCTCCCTCCCCCTCATGCTGCTCCACCTCCCTCCACACTGCTTCACCACACCTCCCTCCTCTCCCCCACACCCCCACCACACACCTTCACATGCTCCACCCACACCTCCCTCCCTCCCCACATTGCTCCACCACACCTCCCTCCCCACTGCTCCACCACACCTCCCTCCCTCCCCTCACACTGCTCCCACCACACCTCCCTCCCCCACACTGCTCCACCTCCCTCCCTCCTCACACTGCTCCACCACACCTCCCTCCCCTCACACTGCTCCACCACACCTCCCTCCTCCCCCCCCCACACTGCCCCACCACACCTCCTTCCTCACACTGCTCCACCACCTCCCTCCCTCCCCCCCCTCACACTGCTCCACCAAACCTCCCTCCCCCCACACTGCTCCACCACCTCCCTCCCCACACTGCTCCACCACACCTCCTCCCCACACTGCTCCCACTCAACATCCCTCCCCCCTCACAGCTCCACCCACCTCCCCCTCACACTGCTCCATCCCACCTCCCTACACTGCTCCACCACACCTCCTTTCTCCCTCACACTGCTCCACCACACCTCCTCCCTCCTCACACTGCCCACCACACCTCCTCCTCCCCTCCCACTGCCCACCACACCACCTCCCTCACACGCTCCACCACACCTCCTCCTCCCTCCCCACACTCTCCACCACACCTCCCTCCCTCCCCTCCTCACTGCTCCACCACACCTCCCCTCCCTCACACTGCTCCACCACACCCCCTCCTGCACACCACTCCACCACACACCCCCCCTCCCTCCCCTTCCCACACTGCTCCACCACACCCTCCCCACACCTGCCCACCACACCTCCCTTTCCCTCACACTGCTCCACCACACCCCCTTTCTCCCTCACACTGCTCACCACACCCCCCTCCTCCTACACACTACTCCACCACACCCCCTCCCTCCTTCACACTCACACATCCACCACACCTCCCTTTTCCTCACCTCTCCACCACACCCCTTTCCTCCCTGCACTGCTCCACCACACCTCCCCTTCTCCCCTCACACTGCTCCACCACACCTCCCTCCCTCCCTCACACTGCTCCACCACACCTCCCTCCCCTCCCTCTGCACTGCTCCACCACTCCCTCCCCCTCCCTCCTCACACTGCTCCACCACACCCCCTCCCTCCCTCCCTGTCCACCACACCTCCCTCCCTCCCTCCCCTCACTGCTCCACCACCTCCTCCCTCCTCCCCTCACACTGCTCCACCACACCTCCCTCCCTCCCTCCACTGCTCCACCACACCTCCTCCCCCTCCCTCACACTGCTCCACCACACCTCCCTCCCTCCCTCACACTGCTCCACCACACCTCCCCTCCCTCCCTCACCTGCACCACCACACCTCCCTCCCTCCCCCACACTGCTCCACCACACCCCTCCTCCCCCTCACTGCTCCACCACACTCCCTCCCAACCCTCACTGCTCCACCACACCTCCCCTCCCTCCCCACACTGCTCCACCCACCCCTCCCTCCCTCACACTGCTCCACAACACCTCCTCCCTCCCTCACACTGCTCCCCCACACCTCCCTCCCTCCCTCACACTGTTCCACCACACCCCTCCCTCCCCTCACTGCTCCACCACACCCTCCCACCCCCTCCACCTGCTCCACCACACCTCCCTCCCTCCCTCACACTGCTCCACCACAACACCCTCCCTCCCCACACTGCTCCACACACCCCCTCCCCTCCCCACACTGCTCCACCACACCCCCCCTCCCTCCCCGCACTGCTCCACCACCCTCCCTCCCCACACTGCTCCACCACCACCTCCCTTTCTCCCTCACACTGCTCCACCACACCTCCCTTTCTCCTCCACACAACCCACCACACCTCCCTCCCTCACACTGCTCCACCACACCCTCCCTCCCTCTCCCACCACACCTCCCTCCCTCACACACACCTCCACCACACCTCCCTCCCTCACACTGCTCTCACCACACCTCCATCCCTCACAGTCCCCCCCACCTCCTCCCCTCCCCCACTCCCCCACCACCCCCCTCCCTCCCTCACTCCCACCCCCCACCCCACATTCTCCACCTCCACCCCTTCCCTCCCACCCCCACCATCCTCTACCCCCTCCCTCCCCCACACCCCCAATCACCACCCCCCCCCCTCCCACCTCCTACCACACCTCCATCCCCCCCCCCCCCTCCCTCTCCCCACCTCCCCTCCCCCCTCCCACCCCCCCCACCCCCCACCCCACCCCTCCTCCAACACTCCACACCACCCCGCCCAACAACTCCCCTACCCCTCCACCACCCCTGCTCCACCCCACCCCCTCCTCTCCAACCACCACCCCCCTCTCCCTCACACTGCTCCACCACACCCTCCCCTCACACTGCTCCACCCCCCCTCCCCCCTCACACTGCTCCACCACACCTCCCTCCCCTACACTGCTCCACCCCCTCCCCTCCCTCCCCTCACACCTCCACCACACCACCCCTCCCTCACACTGTCCACCACCCCCTCCCTCCCTCACACTGCTCCACCACACCTCCCTCCCTCCCCTCCCTCCCACACACTGCTCCACCACACCTCCCCTCACTCCACCCACACTGCTCCACCACCACCTCCCTCCCTCCCCCACACTGCTCCACCACACCTCCTCCCTCCCTCCCCCACACTGCTCCACCACACCTCCCCCTCCCCTCCCTCCACCCACCACACCCCCTCCCCCCCCCACACCCCACCACCCCCCCCCACACCCCCCCCACACCCCCCCCCCACACCCACCACACCCCCCCCACCCCACCCCCCCCCCCCACCCCCCCCCCCACCCCCCCCACCACACCCCCCCACACACCCCACCACACCCCCCCCACCACACACCCCCCCACCCCACCCCCCCCACCACACCCCCCCACACACCACCCCCCACACCACCACACACCCCCCCCCCCCCCACACCCCCCCCCACACCCACACCCCCCCACACACCCCCCACCCCCCCCCCCCCCACCACACCTCCCTCCCCCTGCTCCACCAATCCCTCACACTGTCCCACACCTCCTCACACTGCCACACCACACCTCCCCCCTCCCCTCAACCACTCCACCACACCCACCTCCCCCCTCAAACACCCACCACACCTCCCTCCACACACTGCTCCACCACACCCCCCCCTCCCCCCACACTGCTCCACCACACCCCCCCCCCCTCAAACTGCTCCACCACACCTCCCCCCACACCTCCACCACACCTCCCTCCCTCCCCACACACTCCACCACACCCCCCCTCCCCCTCACACTACTCCACCACACCTCCCTTCCCCCTCACACTGCTCCACCACACCCCCCCCCTCACACTGCTCCACCACACCCCCTCCCCCTCACACACCACTCCACCACACCTCCCCCCTCCCCTCACACTGCCCACCACACCCCCCCCCCTCACACTGCTCCACCACACCCCCTCCCCCTCCCCTCACACCTGCTCCCACCACACCCCCCCCCTCACACTGCTCCACCACACCCCCCTCCCCACACCACTCCACCACACCCCCCTCCCCTCCCCTCACACTGCTCCACCACACCTCCATCCCCCCTCACACTCTCCACACCACACCCCTCCCCCCACACTGCTCCCACCACACCCCCCTCCCCCCACACACTGCTCCACCACACCTCCCCCCACACACTGCTCCACCACACCCCCCCCCCCACACTGCTCCACCACACCCCCCCCCTCCTCACACCACCCACCACACCCCTCCCCCCACACTGCTCCACCACACCCTCCCTCACACTGCTCCACCACACCCCAATCCCCCCTCACACTGCTCCACCACACCTCCCTCCCCACACTGCTCCACCACACCCCCCCCTCCCCCCCACACTGCTCCACCACACCCCCTCCCCTCCCCCCACACTGCTCCACCACACCTCCCCCCCACACTGCTCCACCACACCTCCCTCCCCTCACCCCACCACACCTCCCCCCCTTCTCCCCCACCCTCCCCCTCACACCGCTCCACCACACCTCCTTTCTCCCCACACCTCCCACCACACCTCCCCCCCCACACTGCTCCCACCACACCCCCCCCCACACTGCTCCACCACACCCCCTCCCCCTCCACACTGCCCCACCATCTCCTCCACACTGCTCCACCACACCCCCTCCCCCACACCCTCCACCACACCACACCCCCTCCCCACACTGCCCACCACACACCCCCTCCCCTCCCACACTTCTCCACCACACCCCTCCCTCCCGCACACCTCTCCACCACACATCCCCACTCACACTGTCCACCACACCTCCCTCCCCACACACTGCTCCACCCACACCTCCCTCACACTGCCCCACCACACATCCCTCCCTCACACTGCTCCACACACCAAACCTCCCTCCCTCACACTGCTCCACCCCACACCTCCCTCCCCCTCACACTGCTCCACCACACCCCCCTCCCTCCCCACACCTCCCACCACACCCCCCCTCCCCCCACACTGCTCCACCACACCCCCCCCCCTCACACCCTCCACCACACCCCCCTCCCTCACACTGCTCCACCACACCCTTTCCCCTCACACTGCTCCACCACACCTCCCTCCCCCCTCCACACCTCTCCACCACACCCCATCCCTCCTTCACCTCCACCACACCTCCCCTCCTCACACTGCTCCACCACACCTCCCTCCCTCACACTGCCCACCACACCTCCCTTTCCCCACACACTACTCCACCAACACCCCTTTCTCCACACTGCCCACCCACACCTCCCTCCCCCACACTCCCACCCACACCCCTTTCCCCCACACTGCTCCACCACACCTCCCTCCCCTCACACTGCTCCACCACACCCCTCCCCCACACCACTCCACCACACCTCCCCCCCCCACACTGCTCCACCACACCTCTCCTCCCCACACTGCTCCACCCACACCTCCCTCCCCCCACACCTCCACACCACACCCCCTCCCCTCACACCTCCACCACACCCCCCTCCCTCACACTGCCCCACCACACCCCCCTCCCTCCCCCCCACCACTGCCCACCACACCTCCCTCCCCACACTTCCACCACACCTCCCCCCACACCTCCACCACACCTCCCTTTCTCCCCCCCACACTGCTCCACCACACCTCCCCTCCCTCACACTGCTCCACCACACCTCCCTTCTCCCATCACACTGCTCCACCACACCCCTCCCTTTCTCCCATCACACTGCTCCACCACCACCCCTTCCCCCTCACACTGCTCCACCACACCTCCCCTTTCTCCCCTCACACTGCTCCACCACACCTCCCTTTCTCCATCACACTGCCCCACCACACCTCCCTTCTCCCCCCACACTGCTCCACCACACCTTCCTCCCCCCACACTGCTCCACCACACCTCCCTTTCTCCCCTCACACTCTCCACCACACCTCCCTTTCCCTCACACTGCTCCACCACACTCCTTCTCCACACTGCTCCACCACACCCCCTTTCTCCCCCACACTGCTCCACCACACCCCTCCCTCACACTTCCCACCACACATCCTTTCTCCCCCACACACTGCTCCACCCACACACCCCTTTCTCCCTCACACTGCCCCACCACACCTCCCCTCCCCACACTGCTCCACCACACCCTTTCTCCCCACACCACTCCACCACACCTCCCTCCCCCTCACACTGCTCCACCACACCTCCCTCCCCACACTGCTCCACCACACATCCCTTTCTCCCTCACACTACTCCACCACACCCCCTTCCCCTCACACTGCTCCACCACACATCCCTCCCCTCACACTGCTCCACCACACTTTCCCTTTTCTCCCCACACTGTTCCACCACACCCTCCCCTTTCTCCCCCCACACTGCTCCACCACACCTCCCTTTCTCTCCCCACTGCTGCTCCACCACACCTCCCCCTTTCTCCCCACACTGCTCCACCCACACCCTCCCCTTTCTCCCCACACTGCTCCACCCACACCCTCCCTTTCTCCCCCCTCACACTGCTCCACCCCACACCTCCCTCCCCTCACACGTTGCTCCACCCACACCTCCCCTTTCTCCCTCACACACTGCTCCACCACACCTCCCTTTCTCCCCTCACGCCAGCTGCTCCACCACACCTCCCTCCCTCACACTGCTCCACCACACCTCCTTTCTCCCCACGCTGCTCCACCACACCTCCTTTTTCTCCCTCACACTGCTCCACCACACC
>NW_024715228.1:10160174-10227557 GCF_018991925.1 Homarus americanus
CACACACACATGCCAACACACACACACACACAACACACACACACAAATGGCTCACACTCTCCCTCCCTTGCCACTGCCCCACCACACCTCCTTTCCTCACACTGCCTCCACCACACCTCCCTTTCTCCTGCACATTAAATTCTTACTCATACCTCCCTCTCACACTGTTTCCACTACAACCTCCCTCCCCCACACTGCTCCACCACACCTCTCCCTGCACACAAACCCACCAGCCATCTCCCTCCCCCTCACACTGCTCCCCACTCAAACCTCCCCTCCCCCCCCCCACACAGCCCACCAGCACCCCCCACTGCCCACCTCACACCTCCCTCACACTGCTCCATCACACCTCCTCCCCACACTGTTCCACCCACACCTCCTCCCTCACACCCCACCCACCACACCTCCCTCCCCTCACACTGGGTTCCACCACCTCGCACTGCTCCACCACCTCCCTGCACTGCTCCCACCACACCTCCCTGCACTGCCCACCACACCTCCCTCACACTGACACACACCTCCCTCCCCTGCCACCGCTCCACCACACTCCCTCCCTCCCCCCACTCTTCTGCTCCACCACACCTCCCCCTCCCCCACACTGGGCTCCACCACACATCCCTCCCTCCCTCACACCGTCCACCCACACCCTCCTCAAACCCACCACACCTCCTCCCTCACACTGCCCACCACACCTCCGTCCCAGTCTCACACTGCCCCACCACACCCTCCCCCGCCACTGCCCCTGCACCACACCCCCTCCCTCCCTCACACTGCAGCCCACCACACCTCCCTCCCCCCTCCTCACACTGCTCCACCACACCTGTCCTGGCCCCTCACACTGTTCCACCACACCCCCCTCCCCCCTGGCTGACTGCTCCACCACACCTCCCCCTCCCTCCCTCACACTGCCCCACCCACCTCTCCCCCCCCCAAACTGCTCCACCACACCTCCTCCCCACACTGCTCCACCTGAACCTCTCCTGTCTCACACTGCTCCACCACACCCTGTCCCCCCTCACACTGCTCCACCACACCTCCTCTCCCTCACACTGTTCCACCTCACACCTCCTGTCCTGGGGTTCTCACACTGGTTCCACTCCACACCCTCCCCCCCCTCACACTGCTCCACCTCCACCTCCCTCACACTGCTCTACCCACACCTCCCCAAACAGCCACCACACTCCTTCCCCCCAGCACTGCTCCCACCCACACCTCCCTCCCCCCACTGCTCCACCACACCCCCCCCTCCCCCCCAAACCGGCCCACCACACTCCCCTCCCCCACACTGCCCACTCCCGCCACCTCCCTCCTCCCCACACCGTCTCCACCACACCTCCTCCCCACACTGCTCCACCACACCTCCTGGCTCCAGCCCCCACACTGCTCCCACCACACCCTCCCCCCCCCACACTGCTCCACCACACCCTCCCTCCCTCACACTGCTCCACCACACCTGTCCCTGCCCCTCACACTGCTCCACCCCACCAACCTCCCGGGGTCCCTGCCCTCACACTGCTCCACCACACCTCCCCCTCCCTCCCTCACACTGCTCCACCCACACCTGTCCTGTCTCTCACACTGCTCCACCACACCCCTCCCTCACACTGCTCCACCACACCTCTTCCCTCCCCTGTACACTGCTCCACCACACCTCCGGTCCTGCCCTCACACCGCTTCTGACCACAGATCTCTCCCCCCCCCACACTGCTCCACCCACACCTCCGTCCTGTCTCACATTCCAGCACACCCCCTCACACTGCCCCACCACACCCCCTCCCCCCCACACCTGCTCCACCACACCCTCCTCCCCTCACACTGCTCCACCACACCCTCCCCCCCCACCCACCACACCCCCTCCTCCTCACACTGCTCCACCACACCTCCGGTCCCCACACTGCTCCACCCACACCTCCCTCCTCACACTGCTCCCCACCACACCCCCTCACACTGCTCCACCACACCCCCTCCTCCTCACACTGCCTCCACCACACCTCCTCCCTCCACTCCTCCACCCTCCCCCACACTGCTCCACCACACTCCCCCCACACCCCACCCACCACACCCTCCCCCCCACACTGCTCCACCCCACACCTCCCTCCTCCCTCACACTGCTCCACCACACTCCTTCCCACCCTCACACTGCCCCACCACACCCCTCCCCCTCAGCACCTCCCACCACACATCACTCCACACACCTCTCCACCACACACCTCCCTCCTTCCACACTGCCCACCACACTCCTGCACACCACTCCACCACACCTCCCTCCCACACTGCTCCACCCTCCCTCCTCACACCACTCCACCACACCCTCCTCCACACCACCTGCTCACCCCCTCCCTCCCACACCGTCACCACTACAACTCCCTCACATACACTTCCCACCCACACCCCTCCCCACACCCTCCACCACACCTCCCTCCCCACTGCTCCACCACCTCCCTCCCCACTGCTCCACCACACCTCCCTTTCTCCATCACACTGATCCACCCACACCCCCCACCCTCCCGCACACTACTCACCACACCCTCCCTCCCACACTGCTCCACCACACCCTCACACTGTTCCACCACACCTCCCTCTCTCCCTCACACTGGCTCCACCACCCCTCCACCCCTCCCTCCACACTCTCCCTCCCTGCACACTACTCCACCACACCTCCCTCTCCACTCACTCCACCTCCTTTCTCCCACCGCCCCACCACACACCCCTTTCTCCCCACACTGCTCCACCACACCTCCCTCCCCTCCACTCCACCACACCTCCCTCTCCCCCACACACTGCTCCACCACACCTCCCCTCCCCCACTTTTCTCACACCTCCCTCCTCACACTGCACCACCACACCTCCCTCCCTCACACTGCTCCACCACACCTCCCTTTCTCCCCCTCACACCACTCCACCACACCTCCCTCTCCCTCACACTGCTCCACCACACCTCCCTCCACACTGCTCCACCACACCTCCCTCTCTCACACCACCACCCACACCTCCTCCCTACACTGCCCACCCCACACTCCTTCTCCCCACACTGCTCCCACCACACCTCTCCTCCCTCGCACTGCTCCACACCTCCTTTCTCCTGCAACCCACACTCTTCCTCCCCACACTGCTCCACCACACCTCCTTTCTCTCCTCACACTGCTCCACCACACCCTCCCTCCCCACGCCTGCTCCACCCCACACCTCCCTCTCCCTCACACTGCCCCACCACACCTCCCTTTCTCCCCCCACACTATCCCACACCCTCCCTTCCCACACCCCACACCCCCCCCTCACACTGCTCCACCACACCTCCCTTTCTCCCCCCACTGCTCCACCACCTCCCCTCTCCCCCACTGCTCCACCACACCTCCCTTCTCCCTTCCACACTGCTCCACCACACCCCTCCCTCACACTGCCCACCACACCCCCTCCCCTCCTGCTCCACCACACTCCCTCTCCCACACTGCTCCACCACACCTCCCTTTCTCTCACACTGCTCCCCACCCCTTTCCCCACACTGCTCCACCACACTCCCTTTCTCCTGCACACTGCTCCACCACACATCCCTTCCTCTCCCTCCACTGCTCCACCCCACACTCTCCTTTCCACACTGCTCCACCCATCCCCTCCCTCACACTGCTCCACCACACATCCCTTTCTCCCTCACACTGCTCCACCACACCTCCTTTCTCCCTCCACACTGCTCCACCACACCTCCTCCCTCTACACTGATCCACCACACCTCCCTTTCTCCCTCACACTGCTCCACCACACCTCCTCCCCTACACTGCTCCACCACACATCCTTTCTCCCTCCTGCTCCACCACACCTCCTTTCTCCCTCACACTGTCCACCACACCTCCCTCCCTCCCACACTGCTCCACACATCCCTCTCCCTCCCCCTGCTCCACCACCTCCCTCCCTCACACTGCTCCACCACACTTCCCTTTCTCCCTCCTGCTCCCCACACCTCCCTCCCCTCACTCCACCCACACATCCCTTTCTCCCCTCACCCTCCCCACCTCCCTCCCCCCACATGCCCACACCCTCTCCCTCACACTGCTCCACCACACCTCCCTCCCTCCCACACTTCTACCCCTCCCCTTTCTCCCTCACACTGCTCCACCACACCTCCTTCTCCTTCACACTGCCCCACCACACCTCCTTTCTCCCTCACACTGCTCCACCACCACCTCCTTTCTCCCCCTCACACTGCTCCACCACACACCTCCTTCTCCCCTCCACTGCTCCACCACACCTCCCTTTCTCCCTCACCTGCTCCACCACCTCCTCCCCTCCCCACCTCCCTCCCTCACACTGCTCCACCACACCTCCCTTTCTCCCCTCCTTCTCCCCCCTCCCTGTCCCCCCTCCCTCACACTGTCCCACCCCCCTCCCCTCCCTGTCCCCACACCTCCTCCCTCACCTGTCCCTCACCTCCCTCCCCCCTCCACCCCTCCCTCCCTCCCCACTGCTCCACCACCTCCCTCCCTCCCCTGTCCCCACCTCCCTTTCTCCCTCCCCACTGTCCCACCACACCTCCCTTTCTCCCTCACACTGTCCCACCACACCTCCCCTCCCTCACACTGCTCCCCACCTCCCTTTCCCTCCCTGCTCCACCACACCTCCCTTTCTCCCTCACACTGCTCCACCACCTCCTTTCCTCCCCTCACACTGCTCCACCACCTCCCCTTTCTCCTCCCTGCTCCACCACACCTCCCTTTCTCCCTCACACTGCTCCACCACCTCCTTCTCCTCCACACTGCTCCACCACCTCCTTTCTCCCTCACTGTTCCACCCACCTCCTTTCTCCACCACCTCCCCCCACTGCTCCACCACCTCCCTTTCTCCCTCCTGCTCCACCACACCTCCCTTTCTCCATCCACACTGCTCCACCACACCTCCCCGCCCTCACACTGCTCCCACCACACCTCCCTTTCTCCCTCCTGCTCCACCACACCTCCTTTCTCCTTCACACTGTCCACCACCTCCCTTTCTCCATCACACTGCTCATCCACACATCCTTTCTCCTTCTCCCCACACCTCCCTTTCTCCCTCACACTGCTCCACCCACCTCCTTTCTCCCTGCTCCACCACCTCCCTCCCTCCCTGCTCCACCACACCTCCCTTTCTCCCCACACTCTCCACCACACCTCCCTCCCTCACACTGTCCCACCACCTCCTCCCTCACTGTCCACCACCCCCTCCCCCCTCCACACTGTCCACACCTCCCTTTCTCCACCACACTTCTCCACACACCTCCCCTCCCTCACACTGCTCCACCACATCCCTTTCTCCCTCACACTGCTCCACCACCTCCTTTCTCCCTCCCTGCTCCCCACACCTCCTTTCTCCCTCCTTCTCCCCACCACACCTCCCTTTCTCCCTCACTGTCCCCACCTCCTTTCTCCCTCACACTGTCCCACCACACCTCCTTTCTCCCTCACACTGTCCACCACACCTCCCTTTCTCCCCTCACACTGTCCACCACACCTCCTTTACTGCTCCACCACACCTCCCTTTCTCCCTCCTGCTCCCCTCACCCTCCCTCACGCCTGTCCACCACCTCCTTTCTCCCTCACACTGCTCCACCACCTCCTTTCTCCCTCACGCTGCTCCACCACACCTCCCTTTCTCCCTCCCACACTGCTCCACCACACCTCCCTTTCTCCCTCACACTGCTCCACCACACCCACAATTCCAATTTTCTTTTTACACTACTGATACGTGACTCAGGGAACAAAATGATTATTACAAGGTAAGTGTTTTCTAAAACTATATTTGAAATTCGATATTTGCAAATATAACATAAAAAAAATGCATTCATTAAAAAAGTTGGTACTTCAAGTCACAAGAAAGTATTAATACACCAATTCGAAGTTTACGATATGGAATCCCCCATTTTAGAACTGTCTTTAACACATAATACAACTTATGTGTTGTAATTCATGCATATCACAAACAAAGCTTTTTCTTATATTCAAAATGTATTTGTCTAAACGTAGTGATTCCTTTTCATTATCTTAAAGTTTTCTATTTCCTTTGTGAGTCACTTGAAACTGTGTTTACGCGAGAATAACAGAACTGGTTTCTAAGACCGCACTACACCGTCAGTTGTGTACAATGATATCTATCTGGAATAAGTCATTTCAAGTCGTGTAAATAATACAAGGCTGGCGATAGATACAAGGAGCGAGGAGCGCGCGTGTACGTGGCACCGCCTTCACCAACACACTGACCTCAGCCAGTCACCACAGACACCATGCGACTCTTCGTCTGCTCCCACCTCCAAAACAACTCTGCCACATACTGCCTCACCAATAGCCTGCCACTGCCTCACCGCCACAACTGTTCACATATAAAACGAGGAAAGGTAAACAATAAGGCCATTAGGGCTACCCAGATAAAAGTTAATAAACAAGTTCACATGAGCAATATCTCTGGGTACCTGGCGAGGCCACCAGCTCCTCTAGTTGCCACTCCTCGCTTACCACGACACACAACAAGGATGCTACTCATGAATTTCCACAACTGGCTGTCATTTTCTCAGCTTATTAGTAAGTCTTCTGTCCCCTTCACAACCCTTAAATTACACTGTATGTTGGAATTAGGAGTGTATGAGGCAGGAGGAGCCTGTGTGTGGCAGGGTGTGGCACTACTTGAGGCGAGCACGGTGTTGCTGCCTCTCCATGACCGCTCTCTTTGTTGGCCCTCCACCACCATACATCACACCCTTACCCTTCCCTGCCACCTGTCTGTTTCAGTTTATCATTAAATAATACACGGGAGGTTAGAAAACTTACCTCTCACTTGTACAAGAAAATAAAAAAATAAACTTTTCCTCAAGTATCAAATTGACAAGATATTGCTTGTCAGCTAATAATTATCGAGTATACCATAAAATTATCTAATAACAAAAATAATTCAATTCAACCTTGTTTATGTATTTCTTAGTTGTAGTTCCTGTGTTGGGTGACAAGTGCCAGGCACACTGAAGCAGGATGTCCAACATAAGGATAACAAGCTGCCACAAGGTCGTCCACACACCTGGCGACTTTCAAAGAATCCTTAACGGGACTACTTAAATGAAACCAGTATTTAAAGCGCCCTCTTTCTCCTGGGTCTTCTAAAGGTGCTTCTCTACATCCTGCGGTGAAACACTACCACCCCATTTCACACGTGACGGCCAAGAATGAGGAGCGGCGCCTAACATGCTGCCAGGATTCACCTCCTGCTGCAAATGGTAGAAGACACCTTCACGGCCAAGGAAAGATAACGTGTTTACATTCCTAAAATATATGCTCACGTTAAATAAATATTATCAATTCAAATTGTGAATTAATAATAAAAATAAATATATAATTCGTCGACGACTGAACATCCGTTATACAAAATCACGAAAATTTATGAGGCACACCTGGCCCCTCTGCTGAACACCTGTACACAGGTGTGACAACCTTCACCTGGCCACATGGTCATTACCAGCCAGATCAAGTTTAAAAAGTCAAACAAAAAACGTTTTCATGAAAGATTTATCACTCAACCAGTTTCTGATATACAAATACTGTCCTCCATTACCATGACGAAGAACGATTTCTAGCTCTCTCCCGACGCCGCCTCACAGGAGTAACAAAAATATTTATAACCAAAGCAGAATGACAAAATAGTAACATAGTTTGTGCGGTGAGGGACATAACACGACGCTGAGGTGTTACAGTACCGCCAAACACCCACTGAGAGATAAGCTACAGATAATAACTTGGGTTTACACAGATTATTTAACAGATTATTATATTTATAAGTTAACACTCAACTGCAAATCTTATATACGGGGTGACTGCCTGATCATCTGACTATAAAACACTAGTTGGTCCAGTGTCTCAGTCTGGGGGGACCTTAGGAGGGGGTGTGAGGTCCATCATACTACAGTATTTATTTACAATTTGTAATATGATTAGGTTAATGTCCCAATATACCGATTGTGTATATGAATATTCCTCCCCTACGAAAGTGAGAATAGGAAATAAGTGAAGACCAGTATTTGAAGAACAGAAGCCAGAAAACACCGCGAGTCACACTAAAGAGCCAACGCGGGGCGGGGGGAAGGAGAGCACGTAAGGGTGACTGTGTGTACTTCAGGGGGTGGTGGTGGTGCTGTGGTGATAATGGGCACCGCGGCCGAGCTCCACACCAGGTATCAGATGAGATCCATCACCAAACTTGTTCCTCACCTCCCCCCCCCCCTCTACCAACGCCCTACAACCCTATCCGATTTTAACCACCAAGTCGTCCCCATGGAATCCCCCAAATACCACATCCATGCTATCTACCTCACATCTGTCACGTAGGCCACATTATGCACACTCTAACGCTCTTTTAACAGCAGCATATTAATTTACTAATTTTGCTGTAAAATAGAAATATATACTATCAAACTATATCTAACTTAAGTCATGGTGTTGATGCAGTTATTTAGTTCTTTACCAATTGTCACACTGGGAACAAGTTTACTTGACACTACAGATGTTAGGTTAGGTTAGGTTAGGTTAGGTTAGGTTAGGTTAGGTTTGCTCATGGTCTGATTTCATTAGATGTAAGTAAAAGTATTAGAAGTATTATGATCGAAAGGTATGGCATTGCTTACAGTCTTATACTAAATCTCGGTAAATATACCTTAGTGACTCTTTAACTATTAGTCGGGGTCATTCCTGTTAGGTATATACTCAGTGATACACTTGAGCCACACCTAACTCCCGATGTTAAACGAGACCAAAGTAATTAAGAGCACATTTGGTCACCCACACACGTAGTAGACAGACATTGCTCAATATTCAATGCTCAGGCTCAATGACTGTGCAATGTGGGACCTCTGCAATGCCCACAATGCCTCTTGCTATGCCCCCCTGGGTTTGATTCCCCGTTTGGCTGGGATGTTAGAAGTGTCACTCTATCGATTACCACAGGTTTACTCCGGGTACTGCGGTTTCCTTCTTTACTAACTAGTGATCTATTGAGAGATAATTTAGTCTCAACTGATAAGAGCTAGCCAGTATACACTTTAATTGACCAATCACCAAAACGCATTCCGGAGGAGAAAATCAAAACCGTGCATGTTTTCCCTTTTCAATTAAATTGTTTATATCACTTTGCGTTCGTCAAAATAAATAACAAACATTCCTTCATTTATATCAGTAACCGTAGACACGAATTGCATGCAAAACTGTTCAACAACCAGCCTTCACACTTAGCCATAATAACAACTCATTTCATCTTGCAATTCACAAGATGGATTCTCGTGTAAGGAGACAGTTCTACCATAGTAGGGCCGAGCGTTTGGTAGGTTGTTCTCTCTAGTCTCCAGAGCGCGATGAAAGAAAATGGGTTACTTATTCACTTTCTGCCCGGAGAGACTTCTGTATATCCGTCGTGATGTAAATTGACATAATAGATAATAGATGGATGGATATTTAGTATTAAAAAAAATCATACAAGTTCACATTGGTCCAATATGCACATAAACAATTTAGGCATACAAACTGTGGTAAACAACTGTCCAAGTAGAGCTTTTAATATTGGGAACACCTAAGATTGGCCTCACACCTATTTCACCTCATGATTGAACTCCCTGTGGGCTAATCTTCAGGTGATCCTAAAATTGCTAATTGTAAAGACGGAGTATTGCAGCTGACTTTAACCCACAGAAGAAATGCTGTACTGATCGACTTCCATTATATAAAAATACTTGAAGGTTTAGATTTCCGCGTGTTATTATCAATGAAAATAGCACAAACCAACTAGCATACGGGGAAAGGAAATAAAACCTTTCCTGAATTAGGAAGTTATTTTTTAAATGAGTTACGTATGTTAGAAAGACAATTGGGTTTGTTTGGTTAGTCTTGCTGGTTTTAAAAGACATGCGAGATAGAGCAGCCTCTGTCAGGGGAAAGGACAGCGATAATGATATTTATAATTTCTTGTAGAACTGAAAACCACAATAGGAACGTTCGCATTAACTTCATGTACCACCCAATACACAATAACTCTCACTGCTAGTTTAAACATCATTAGATGGGTTTAAACTTCAAACATTACCTTTAAGAGACGTTTACCTGAAGTCCAAACATTACCTGCCTGAACTGACTCAATACTCCAGCTCAACTCTTCAACATACCTGCAAAAATGAAAGGCATGTTATTAAACACCAGCAAGGTATATTTAAATATCATTAAAACACATCCAGTATATAACCAACAGGAGGCATGCGTCACTTCCCACAGCGCAAGGTGCCTCCGGCAACATGATGGATCCTGCAAGAGGCTAAATAAGGAGAAACATCAAGATGCAACACCAAGATGGATTACTCGCATGGTTCATTCACATGATACACAGCACAGCTTGCATCAGAATGGTCCAATAAGATGGAGCACCATAATAGTCCACTTGGGTGGTAAGCGCGTACACGCTCGCGTGCACTTACAAAGTAATTGAACATTATTAACCTTTCTTGATGTATGAATAAACAACCCGACCTACGCCGCCCACAGCACGATAGTAACAGGGTGATCCTGTCATAATTTCAATAACTTCTGTAGCAAAATATGATGAAAGCACAAAGTAATTACTAAAGAACTTTTAATGAACATATTACCAACAAGGCACGGCACATAACACCCCCCCAACCACACACAAGGTCAATTATAAATTTCTTTTGTGGGTTTTAAATCTCCAAAGAAAATCCCCAAAATGTAATGATTTCATTGTGAAAAACTATGGGTTATAGAGAGAAGGGTTCTTTCTCTCCTAGCATTTATCTGTTTCACTGCTCACACACACAACCTCCACATCTATGTAACACCACCGTTGTGTCAAGTGCTTTCAACCCACCACCTCACGACTCCCAAACACAGGTCCTCACTAAGCCAACAAGAGCCACGACCTCATTTCCTCGTCCCTGGAACAATTTTCACTCGTATCACGGCCGCTCGTCATGCATTCATTTCATTATAACCCGCTATTCTGCATGCTCGTTAACCACACACACCCCTGCATACTTTCTGTTTTGAGCATGAATAAAACTGGAAAGCTAACTGTGTTATATACGGTGTGAGAAGACACGTGTGATCAAGGCATATGGAAGAGACGATACTAAAGGGTGGGATCCAAGGCTCAACTTAAACGTTTAATACTTATTAGGTCCTTATTGGCGTTTTAATGATTTAAAAAAAAATGATAAAGTCGCGGGACGAACATTAAGAGAAGAAACTGTATCTTGAACTTCATCCACTCATGAAGACTTCAGAACACCGTAAGTCACACTTAGCCAGATACTTTGAGTTACTTTTAGCATTCGGTAAATTGTGCCGAATGAGACGCAGAACAGAGGTGCTTCACATGCTTACGGCAGCATATCCACTCCCAAATAATACGCCACGCTCTGCATCCTGCGTCTTGCCAAGCTACTCTACAACAACGCACTCTGTAAACAAGAGGTTTCTATCACGGAGAAGACCAACGATTAGTAATGTTTAATCTTACTAATAAAAATAACTTTTGCAAAATGCATTTGACTAGCAATTGCAAATCACCAAAATTAACTCACGTAAATTTACAAATACAATAGGTTTCCCCATCCTGTGTGTGTCAGCTTCCCGGGTGCTGCGTCGTAACACACGGAACATCACAGCTTTACCTGAAGCAAAATGACCAGGTGTTGCTTCCCCCGTATTTGGTTATGAGATATTACTACCTTCCATACCTGGCAGGGGCAGCCAGCTGTGGCGTGCCGAGGTTATTACCTGGAGCCTGGTTCATACAGGTGAGGGCTGCTACGTATGGTTTGGTACACTGAGGTGCGACACAATACTGTAACCTGTTTCAACGTTCTTGACACTATTCCTGTACAGCCCCCATCTTGGCTAATCTCTCAATACACGCCACTAAAACCTCTTAACTTAACACCTAATTGATTTATAATGTGTTGAACTGTTGATGGTACTTAGTTGACTGGTAGTAGAGAACGTCAAGTCATTCTCCATTTCAATGAATTCCTCAGAAGTAAGACCCAAAACTTAAAGATTAAAACACGACCGAGATCTTATCATTACTTCCTTCTTCATTTACATTGTTAATGAAAGAGAGGCGCGCCAAGGCAGCATGTTAACCCTGACGGTGAGGGAACAGTGATAATTTATTTAAATCAGGGGCGGGGAAAGAGGGAGGAGAGGGACTGCTGATGATAACACCAATCTTTAACATCACATGAAACAAAAAATCCGGATTATTTTACCTGCCGTAATAAAAGACATCACTAAGAACACCTGCCAATACCAATACATAAATAAAACAATTATAAACTGTTAATGGTGCTGGTGCTGGTGGCCAAGTACCTCGACTCTTCGACACCCACGAGGCTTTCTTTTCTTCAAGGGTCAGCTATCTACCTGTCTTGTAGTAATGACAGACAGACAGCACCACGGCTATATACGTCTCATAAACTGTGGTGAGGTGGAGCACAAAAAGGGTGAAAAGAGTATCTCCGGGTAGAAAGCACGACAGTGAGAGTAATCCATTACTGACGTGGTTGACTGCTGGTGGATCATACTCTACTTTCTATCGTTATGGATCGTGTCAACTTACAACCTCTGTCACAACTCTGACACACACACACACACACACACACACACAGTAATGACAGTTGACACTCCCATTCTGTACTTCCTCCATGACTCACCACACAGGTAGTGGGGACAACAGTATTCTCCCTGACTCACCTCACCACACAGGTAGTGGGGACAACAGTATTCTCCCTGACTCACCTCACCACACAGGTAGTGGGGACAACAGTATTCTCCCTGACTCACCTCACCACACAGGTAGTGGGGACAACAGTATTCTCCCTGACTCACCTCACCACACAGGTAGTGGGGACAACAGTATTCTCCCTGACTCACCTCATCACACAGGTAGTGGGGACAACAGTATTCTCCCTGACTCGCCTCACCACACCACTACACACTCTCACCATTAACTAACCACAATGTTACGTCTGGTAAGTTAGTACGCAGGATTTCCTTGTCTGGGTCAGCCGCAGGGTAACTTCATCTACGAACTCGCCGAGATCTTGATGACGGACACCTCTGGCAGATGAGGGAGCCACCGTGACAACCATATTCGAGGGTATAATGTAACATATGGTGACACTGTAGACACACGTCACCACCATCGTTAAAATCAATCAAGCAGTGACACAATATAATCAGTAATGCAAATATGTACATGAAAAGGACTGTGATATTTCATTAAGTCACTTAAAGTAAACAACTTAGGTACACACGGACGAACGCACGTACAGACAGACACACGAGTATCACTATGCTTTCATCATACATATTAAATGCATAAAACAAACGCATGAATAAATAAAATGAAAAACCATATGATACAAAAAAAAGCTGGGGTGACTGTACTTAGTAAAACAAGGCGTATACACCATCGTACACCCTACCTTACTCATCTCAGCCTAATACTGACGAGACAACTGGACAAACACTGGGCATACGAGGAAATAAATCCTCAAAAAAAGAAGACATATTGAAATGATAATAAAGTCATATCAACACACACACAAGTCTTTGACCCTTGCTTCTGCGGGTGGAAATCTGCAGGTGTGTGGTAGAGACGCGGACACGGTGGTAGCATAAACTGAGGTAACTCCACCCACCATGACGCCAAACACAACATACTGGTCCCCCTCCCTCCCTCCCTCTCAAGATTATCCTCCGGTCCAAGGACAATCTCTCCCCCCTTCCTTACCTGTATTACCACCCCACAACACCTGTACTACTACCCCACAACACCTGTACTACTACCCCACAACACCTGTACTACTACCCCACAGCACCTGTACTACCACCCCACAACACCTGTACTACCACCCCACAACACCTGTACTACCACCCCACAACACCTGTGAGGGTCAGGTGATGGTAGGATGTGTGGTGGTGACAGGAAGAGTGAGGATGCAGCATCAGCGTCACCGCCAGCTAGGTGTGATAGGTGGAGGCGTCTCTCACACACACACACACATGGATCGTGTTAATCATGGGAACTGAGGGCACATCAGAGGGCTACAAGTGGAACATCAAGCAATCATTGCGGTTCGGGAAGGTATAACAGACGCCAAGATAATTGTAAAGGTAATCACTCCTCACACGAATATCAGGCCAATATCCTCCTACCTCAGCGAGACAAGGGAGAGAAGACTGAGGCGACTAACAGTACTACAATATACACCGGGGACTATGTAGTGTCTCAGTCGTACTAGAATGCTTGCTTGTGAAGTCTCATGTTACCACATCAAGTTTCGTGTTCACCCCATGGACGGTCATAGAATGGCCAAGTTCCCTATAAAGTTTCCAACGTAAGGGCGACTAAAACGAGTGATTATCGTCAGTACACTCGGCAACACATTTGATAAAGCATATTAAAAATAAACTCCCTCGCGAGGAAAGTATTGTCAGTCAGACAGCCAGGATAGGCAAGCAAGGGCCGCATATACCCATCAGAATCGGCAGACTCATATCAGGGAGGAGCGGCGTGGCACCCTAATACATCACCAGGGTTGCATGACGAGTTATGATCATCTTACCATAGTAGTCCTTGACCCACACGTGTTGGGATATTCCCACCTGAGCGGTGCGTCCTCCGCCCCACCGAGGTGACACATCATGCTGCCATTATTCTTATGCAAGACACACCCTATCACGCCTGGAACACCTACTGAATTGATGTGTTGCCTTTTGCGTCTCTATTTTCATATAATCTAATGACTTTTTTTTACTGTATTTTGCTTAAAATTTTTAAATCATACAAACCAGACACCTACCTAGTGAAGTACGAATTTGGGTGAATATCTGATGACACTGGAGACAACCAGAAGACGTCTTGTGTGTCTCGGTAGTGTGTCAAGTCACCACCTTAATGGTGTTAAAATAAAGTGTTAAGGTAGAGTCTCCGTTCAATTATGACGCCATTCTGAGTGTCATTTCTGTGTTGCAGATTTAAATGAAACAAGTAAAAGTGTTCTAATATTTCGAATTATGAAGAAAAGTATTTTGAATAATTCAGGCCAAGGTGCTGCATACATTGTTAAAAGTGTGACTCTTTCACAGTACATACACCCAGGCCGCCACGCTACGGACGAATTTACTGTATGTAATTAATCTGTGAAAATACAGAGTCAGCGGGGACACTACGACGCCCAGGGAAGTGTTTTGAGGGAGGAAGAGGAAGGGTGTGTGATACAGCCTGATAATGGGGGGTGGGGTGATGGCAGTAAAGGGTGAAAGAATAGTGGGGTGAAGAGGAAGAGAACGAAATGGATTTAAAAAAAGGTTAGATAAAAGGAGGGATGGGGTGTAGGTCACACTTCATGGGTAATGAGGCAGTACTTGAGAGATTAAGGAGAGGATTATTACCCGGGTGACTCACTACATAGCTCTCACCCCCCTCCCTTTCCCTCCTCCTCCCTACCAGCCACACTCACACATACGTGTTCCCAACGCATAAATTACTGTTTTTTCAAGGTGACAAGCGCAATATCCCCGTCATCCCTAAAAAGCATACACACACACACACACATCATAAGAGTATAGCCTTGAGCGCCACAACCGTACTTCCATCCTCTTGTGAATTGGTTCAGAACACTCAGCAGGTTCAAGGAAGACTCAATACGTCTCCTCGGCCAAGCGTTATTTCCGTCAAACTACTAGACTCCAAAATAGAAACACACCAAATGGTCAATATTTCCCTGCATCAACTTCACCTTCGGGTATTAATGTCCTTTACTAACACTGCTAATAATCCAGTACTGACAGCTGGTGAGTCTGCCAGTTAGTATCCCATGCTGCGTTAACCTTCAGCATTAAACACTCACCTGGCTGGAGAGGACCTAAAGGACTACACGTTACTCCGCGTGGTGGGTGAAGGTAGTGGTAGTGTGGCCTCCACTTGCTCCACACCCTCATCATACAAGCTTCCACCCTCCCATCCCTCGAGTTAACAATTCACACTGTTTATCAAATTACAGCCACATCCTCGCCATTGTCTCATTTATCCACAACTGTATTTGTTATTGGTTGTCTATTAACTTTAAAATATTTCAAAAGTTTTACATATAATTTTGTTTGTTACTTCGAGATTAAACCAGAGAAGAGTTGTATCACCGGTATATATTACAATAACAGTTTGTGTGATGGTGTGAAGCGGAGGTGATGGCAAACTGCGGGACTGAAAGAAACAACGAACAGGACGGCAACAAGCGGCAGTCGGGGAGGTCGGGGTCGGCGTCCGTGCCTCCACCGGAACCACGGCGACGCTCTCCCCTCCCCTCCCCACACACCACTATATCAACAACTGCCTCACGAGTGTTACCCCACTAATGACCTATCCAACCCAGAATTTCTGTAAAATACCAATCAATTTTGCACCTTATCTGCAGCCAAAGCAAAGATGGGAGTTGGGTGTGTGCGTGTGCAGAAACTGGGGTGTAACCTGTCCCTGGCTTGGTGGCAGTTAACGCCTATGGACAACACTATCCTAGGTGTGTGTGTAGGAGATCCTGAGCCTAGTTTAGCGGAGACTACTGGAGACAGCGGCCACCGGAGTAGGGTGAGCCTCCAAGCGTGATCCGAGAGACGTTCAGCCCCGCCCCTCCCATCTCCCCGTTAAGCTGGTGACAACATCTACAAGCATCTAGCAGCTGTTTAATTGTATTTATCTCTATGCTCGCGTACATACAGCATAGATAACCCAAACTTATGCTGCATGATGTAATGTGACTGACTACTATAACTCACCGCTGTTCACCAGCATGTATGGTACACTCCCAGCTCACCACCCAGCCAGGGGTTACGTACGATACTCGCTACGGTAACTTCTGTTAAAATAGTGTACGGTAATGTGTCTTATACTAATGGTACCTTCATGAGATTCAAATACGTATCTTCGGGTTCCTAATGAAATGTTTGGTCTTAATGGTAAATATAACATAATACGGGTGTCATTATCGCCAGCCTGCAGAGCACACCTTGACGTACAGGTATATCTGCCTGTACTGATGATGATGATGGGTCGCCAGCGTCACTCACAGCGTTCAGGTATAAGTCATCGAGTCACTTAGCCAAGGAAAATAAAAACATATTAAGTTTATAATTATTTTGCCAGGGTGATATCCGGAGTGGTGGTGGAGCGAGACGTGGCCAGCAGTCCCGTTACCAGACTACTTTCCACCTGTCCTCCTCCACCTGCCACCTGTCCTCCTCCACCTGCCTCTGCCGTCCTCCTACACCTGCTGCTTCACCCACACCGAAGTACCCTTTGTCCTTAACATCTAAACAACGTAACCATTATATTATCTGTTTACACTACAAAAGACGCCACGAGTCACCAACTTCTGCAGGGTCTGGTGTTTCAAGGGCAGTCATTCATTATAGTGTTGGTGTAAATCAAATAGTTTTGTGTGAGTTAGATTACCACAGGCAGTTAATGGTTTAAATTTATTGCTTCCGATTTATACTTCTGGTAAGTGAATATAATTTCCAGAGCAATAATAAACGGTCCCCCATATATTATAAGATATGGAGATATTACTAAGTGGATATACTAAAACCTGTTTAATTAAGACGAGCTACACACACACACACACACACACACACACACACACACACACACACACACACACACACACACACACACACACACACACACACACACACACACACACACACACACACACACAGTCATATGAGTGCCGTGTTTGTATCAGTGGAGGAACAAAACTTTACACTTACAAGAGCGTAAACGTATATCATTGGGTAAATCACACTAAACATTGGTGTAATTTTCCACTGCTGGTGTTAGCGGAAGATACTTTTCTTTACTCCGACTTATCACATAAATATTGTGGCAAAGTCTCGAGTGGTTTTGGCACCTTATATTTATTAATTTTTGTTTCATGTGGAAACTGTAAGGTGTAGATCAGCTCGTATGTCTCTTCAACCTTGACAGATTCCACGAACTACCTGACATATTAAAACGTGTTCGTGTTATCCATTATAACTGTCTTTTGGATTTTAACCCTAATACCATTGTGTTCACAACTCCAGGAACAGTGAACAACAAGGGTAGTCACAACCATATCATCCCACACTCACACGCTCCCAATAACACACACCTAACTCTCCACACCGAAAGTGGGTGTCGCTACCACACTGACCACATCAACATGATAGTCACACGCTCCCGATACCACACATACACACCTCCGCCACACCCCCAGAGACGTGGTGAGACGGTGTTCTCACTCAAGGAAACAGTGTCTTGACTGTCTCCCCAGGGATGCTCTCTCTCCTCTCCTCCCTCTCCTTGTCCCCCCACATTCTTCCAGCCCTGCCCTCTCCCCTTCCATCCATCCCACATTCTCTCACCCTTCCCTCCTCCCCCACTCTCCCACCGCCGCCCACAAGGTAATAAATCCCCCAATGAGAATACTGCTCGTTACGACAGGTGTGTGTTGAAGATGAACCACAAGCAGTCACATGTGGGAGTGGGAGGCTCAATAACCTAACCGGGTCCTCCACACCTGTCAGGAACACTGCCTTATATCTCTCCCCAACAAGACGATGGTGGTACGCCTGTATGTTGATTTTGACACAATGCTTCACAATATTCCTCTGCACTGGTTTAAGTAATCCAATTAACCATCTTTAAATTTCGAGTTACGAGAAAACTTCAACGTGTGAAGTTAATAATAAGAGACCCGAGTGTGACAGAAGGGCTCCCACAGAACAAAAATACTCATCGAAAAAAAAAATAATAGTAATAATCCCACCGTCATAAGTTACTTCAATCTTCAACACTCCGTTAGTTAATAATATAAGATCTCTCAGTTAAAACACACACACACACACACACACACACACACACACACACACACACACACACACACACACACACACACACACACACACACACACACACACACACACACACACACACACACACACACACACACACACACACACACACACACACACACACACACACACACACAGGAAGACAGCTCTCAAGCATGAACTATAAGTCAGAGCCAACAAACGTATAAAAACACAAGACCATAGCTTCCCCCTCTCTCCATGAGCCACCGTTACCACCACCAATTGACGGCGGCAGCAGAGGGGTACTGGACCACTTCCGGCCCAGTCAACACCACCTGTACCTCACCTAACACCTGATCCCTGACCCTCTGTACTGCCTCGTAGACCCTACAACCCTCCATCTCTCTCTATCAAGTCTATCAATAAATAATAAAAGCAAATGAAAAAATAAATAAAATCAAGCAAGTAAATGAATAAAAACATATTCATACAAAGAAATATATATATATATATATATATATATATATATATATATATATATATATATATATATATATATATATATATATATATATATATATATATATATAACTAAAAGCTTTTCCTAGGTATGGATTCCCAAAAAAAGAAGCAGTGGAGCCATCAGAGCAAACTGTAGTAAGGCTGTACAGGCGCGGTACAGGAAGAGGGACAGTAATAAATAATAATATAAATAATTAACGGTTTATTGAAAAGTTGCGCAGCCGAAGGCTGAAAATATACATTGGACATAAATGACTTATTACATACATTGGTGGTTTAACAAAGTCTTCATTAAGAAAGGTAAAGGAACATACAGTGAGCATACATTAATGGGTGTTGAAACAGCAAACATGTAGTGTAGTAACTCTCCCAGATGGTGTTAGAGGGACCTCACGTGTTTAGTAATTCCTCAATGGCAGAGGACCACGTGGTGTAGTAATTCCTCACAGATGGTGTTATGAGGGACATCACATGGTGTAGTAATTCCCTCACAGATGGTGTCACGAAGGGCCTGATGATGTAGTACCTCACAGATGGTGTTATGAGGGACATCACATGGTGTAGTAATTCCTCACGGATGATGTTATGAGGGCCATCATGTGGTGTGATAATTCCCTCACAGATGGTGTTGAGGGATCCCACATGATGCTGTAGCAACTCATTCACTACGTGGTGTCGTAGCATCATGGGGACACCACGTGGTCAGTGTCTGGGACCTCACTCACTCAAGAGAGTGAGATGTGGTCCCAGGCCTCCCTATCGTGGACGGATTAACACATAGCTGGTGTTGTGGAGTCTCAGGGGCAGTTATCACTGGGTACCTGGGACCTCACTGTGTGAAGGTTAGCTTGGGTAAGACTCTGCTGTTACTGCAGGCACTATTAAATTGTTAAATCTGACGAGGACTCCGCAAAACTACAGGAAGATCTAAAAAAAATTTCGAATGGTCTGAAAAATGGCAGATGAAATTCAACGTGGACAAATGTAAAGTACTCAGTATAGGAGATGTAAACAGGGAAACCAGATACCAGATGAACAACGATGCCATAGAGAAATCCGACTGCAGAGATTTAGGAGTAATGATAAAGTAGGACAGCGCAAGTAAACAATGTGTTTTGCTCGTAACAAGGCTAATAAAGTACTTGGGTCATACAAAAGGTTAGTTACAAGACTAGCGAGTCATCCTAAAACTGCATCTTGCTCTTGTGAACCACACCTGGATTAAGCAGTTCAGTTCTGGTCACCGTATTACAGAATGGATATAGAATCATTGGAAAGAATTCAGAGGAGAATGACAAAGACTAATCCTGGGCATTAGGGCCTTGAGTATAGCGACGGTTAAAGCATCTTAATTTACTCCCTCGAGAGACGTGGCGAGGGCGACCTGATAAATGTATAGAAGTGGAAGTCAGGGCTAAACAAAGGACATTACAAAGGTACTCAAACAATCAAACCAGCAGAACGAACTCGTAACAATGGTTTTAAATTAGACAAATTTAGATTTAGGCGTGAAATAGGTAAACACTGGTTTGAAACAGTGTAGTGGATAAATGGAACAAGTTTTCAAACATAGGTTGGATGCTTATATTGGGGGTTGGGTGTAAACAGGACTGCAGTATGAGCCAATAGGCCCCTGCAGTTCCTCCATTCTTATGTTCTTATGTTAAGCACTGTTCACCATTGTTCACCACTATTCAACACTGGTTCCATTCCTTTCTAAATGAAATAGTAACTTCTGGCGAGAACTTTTGATATTCCGGTGGGAAAGGGTTCAGGAGTTGTATGTGCCAACATAATAGTTGATGTGGCTGCTACAGAGCAGCGCCAGGTACGTCTTGCCGGTGGTCAAGGATGAAGTGTGAAAAATTACAGCGGGTGTACTCTCAATTGCAGTTCGTGTTGAAATACAATGAGTGAAAACGTTAGGACAATAGTGACCAGAGGTGGAAGCAGGGAGATACCATATTTATTATACATAAATTGAGGCAGGAGAGAGGACGAGTTACATATTATTAACTGGAATTCTGGTTAACACACACTGAAGACATATAACCGTGTATAAGTCTGGATCAACACAAGCCCACACACAACCACCCTGCAAGTTAGGACATTTTAAGGTACAAGTGAATGGAAAGTTGAACCTAACCAACACCACTACTGCTCATACCGGTATAATATAATGCTTATTTTCATCATCATCCTCCAGACAACCTGAAGCGGGTGGCGGTGATGCACGGTGTCACGGGTGAAGACTGGGTACACTGCTGAAGGAACTATAGGTGATGACAAGAGTATCCCCAGATGACATCACCTACCACGCAGCACTGAACATCAAGGGCATTTATTCTATGTTGCCGGAGATAATTATGCCAGGTAAAGGTAGCAATGGCGGCACAGGAAATAGTGCAACGGTGGATTCACACACAACATATGGCAGTGTAGTGCTGGTCTTTGTTGTCACTGATTCCCTTCCACAAAACATGATGTTTACTGGAGCTAAAGGCACAGTCTCAGGAGGAGCGTCTACAAGTCCAGCCTATACGTGGAGGAACCCTCATCTACCTCAAACCAGGAACTGAATCGAGATTAAGACACATTGCAGTCTATACTACAACACACGTCTCCTCCCCAATTAATGGCTCTAAATACGAAAAAAACAAAAGGAGTCCCAGGGGTGTGAAAAGAAATAAATGTATTACAGGTGTGTGTCAGGACAACATACCAGTATCTAAATAATATCTAATTACTGTCTGTGGAGGGCTGTAGAGTGTGTGTGTGTGTGTGTGGGTGTGTGTATGGGCGTGATGTGTATGTGGGGTGTGTTGTGGGGGGCGTGTGTGTGTGTGGGGGGGGCGTGGTGTGTATGTGGGGGGCGTGGTGTGTATGTGTGGGGGCGTGGGTGTGTGTGTGGGGGGCGTGGTGTGTGTGTGTGGGGGCGTGGTGTGTATGTGGGGGCGTGGTGTGTGTGTGGGGCGTGTGGTGTGTATGTGGGGGCGTGGTGTGTGTGGGGCGTGGTGTGTGTGTGGGGCGTGGTGTGTATGTGGGGGGGCGTGGTGTATGTGGGGGCGGGTGTGTATGTGGGGGGCGTGGTGTGTGTGTGTGGGGGCGTGGTGTGTATGTGGGGGGCGTGGTGTGTGTGTGGGGGCGTGGTGTGTGTATGTGGGGGGGCGTGGTGTGTGTGGGGGCGTGGTGTGTATGTGGGGGGCGTGGTGTGTGTGGGGGGGCGTGGTGTGTATGTGGGGGGCGTGGTGTGTATGTGGGGGGGCGTGGTGTGTGTGGGGGCGTGGTGTGTGTATGTGGGGGGCGTGGGTGTGTGTGTGTGGGGGGGCGTGGTGTGTATGTGGGGGCGTGGTGTGTATGTGGGGGGGCGTGGTGTGTGTGTGGGGGGCGTGGTGTATGTGGGGGCGTGGGGTGTGTGGGGGCGTGAGGTGTATGTGGGGGCGTGGTGTGTATGTGGGGGCGTGGTTGTATGTGGGGGCGTGGTGTGTATGTGGGGGCGTGGTGTGTATGTGGGGGTGGTGTGTATGTGGGGGGGGTGTGTGTGTGGGGTGGTGTGTGTGTGGGACGCGGTGTGTGTGTGTGGGGGCGTGGTGTGTGTGTGGGGCGTGGTGTGTATGTGGGGGGCGCGTGGGTGTGTGTGGGTGTGGTGTGTGTGTGGGTGTGGTGTGTGTGTGGGGGTGGTGTGTGTGGGTTGTTGTGTGTGTGGGGGGTGGTGTGTGTGTGGGGGGACGTGGTGTGTGTGGGGGAACGTGGTGTGTATGTGGGGGAACGTGTGGTGTGTATGTGGGGAGCGTGGTGTGTGTGTGTGTGGGGGGGGTGGGTAGTGGTGTGTATGTGGGGGACGATGTGTATGTGGGGGACGTGGTGTGTGTGTGGGGACGTTGTGTGTATGTGGGGGGCGTGGTGTGTATGTGGGGGCGTGGTGTGTGTGTGTGTGGGGGGCGTGGTGTGTGGGGGGCGTGGGGTGTGAGGGGGACGTGGTGTGTGTGTGTGGGGGAGGGTGTGTGTGGGGCTGGTGTGTGTGGGGGGAGCGTGGTGTGTGTGTGGGGGGCGTGGTGTGTGTGTGTGTGGGGAGCGTGGGTGTGTGTGTGGGGCGTGGTGTGTATGTGGGGGCGTGGTGTGTATGTTGGGGGAGCGTGGTGTGTATGTGTGGGGGCGTGGTGTGTATGTGGGGGGCGTGGTGTGTATGGGGGGGCGTGGTGTGTGTATGTGGGGGGCGTGGGTGTGTATGGGGGGCATGGGTGTGGGGGGCGTGGTGTGTATGTGGAGCGTGGTGTGTATGGGGGGCGTGGTGTGTGTATGGTGGGGGCGTGGTGTGTGTATGTGGGGGGGGCGTGGTGGCTGGGGGCGTGGGTGTGTATGTGT
Source organism: Homarus americanus (assembly GCF_018991925.1). Lineage (NCBI taxonomy): Eukaryota > Metazoa > Arthropoda > Malacostraca > Decapoda > Nephropidae > Homarus > Homarus americanus. The sequence goes on from NW_024715228.1 coordinate 10,183,982, forward strand.
GGGGGGCGTGGTGTGTATGTGGGGGGCGTGGTGTGTATGTGGGGGCGTGGTGTGTATGTGGGGGGGCGTGGTGTGTATGTGGGGGGCGTGTGGTGTGTGTGGGGGGCGTGGTGTGTATGTGGGGCATGGTGTGTATGTGGGGGCTGATGTGTATGTGGGGGGCGTGGTGTGTATGTGGGGGGAGAAATTGTGTATGGGGGAGTGGTGTGTATGTGGGGTGTGTTGTGGGACCTGGTTGTTGTGGGGGGCGTGGTGTGTGGGGGCGTGGGTGTTCTTGGGGGCGTAGTGTGTGTGGGGGTGGTGTTGTGGGGGGGGTGTGTATGTGGGAGGACGTGGGTGTGTATGTGGGGGACGTGGTGTGGGTGGGGGTGGGATGGGTGTGATGGGGGACGGTGTGTATGTGGGGGACAGTGTGTATGTGGGACGTGGGTGTGTATGTGGGGGACGTGGTGTGTATGTGGGGGAGCGTGGTGTGCATGTGGGGAGCGTGGTGTGTATGGGGGGCGTGGTGTGTATGTGGGGGGGCGTGGTGTGTGGGGGGGCGTGGTGTGTGTATGTGGGGGGCGTGGTGTTTGGGCTGGTGTATGTGTGGGGGGCGTGGTGTGTGTGGGGGCGTGGGTGTCTATGTGGGGGGGCGTGGTGTGTATGTGGGGGCGTGGTGTGTATGTTGGGGCGTGAGGTGTGTTGTGGGGGCGTGGTGTGTGTGTGTGGGGGGCGTGGTGTGTATGTGGGGGGGCGTGGTGTGTGTATGTGGGGGGGGCGTGGTGTGTATGTGGGGGGCGTGGTGTGTATGTGGGGGCGTGGTGTGTGGGGGGGCGTGGTGTGTGTGTGGGGGGCGTGGTGTGTGTGTGGGGGCGTGTGTGTGTGTGGGGGGCGTGGTGGTGTATGTGGGGGCGTGCTATGTGGATGTGGGGGCGTGGTGTATGTGGGAGACATGGTGTGTATGTGGGGGACATGAGGGTGTGTATGTGGGGGCCTGGTGTGTATGTGGGGGCCTGGTGTGTATGTGGGGGACCTGGTGTGTATGTGGGGGCCTGGTGTGTGTGTATGTGGGGGAGCGTGGGTGTGATGTGGGGGGCGTGGTGTGTGTGTGTGGGGGCGTGGTGTGTATGTGGGGGGCGTGGGTGTGTATGTGGGGGGTGGTGTGTGTGTGTGTATGTGGGGGGCGTGGTGTGTATGTGGGAGGACGTGGTGTGTATGTGGGGGACGTGGTGTGGGTGGGGTGGAGTAGTGTGTGTATGTGGGGAGGCATGTGGTGTGTATGTGGGGACGAGGGTGTGTATGTGGGGGGACGGTGTGTGTGTGTGGGGACGTGGTGTGTGTGTATGTGGGGGACATTGTGTATGTGGGAGGCGTGGTGTACATGGGGAGGCGTGGTGTACATGTGGGGGGCGTGGTGTGTATGTGGGAGCGTGGTGTGTATGTAGGGGGGCGTGGTGTGTGGGGGCGTGGTGTCTGTGGAGGGCGTGGTGTCTATGTGGGGGGCGTGGGTGTTGTGTATGTGGGGTCGTGGGTGTCTATGTGGGGGGGCGTGGTGTGTATGTGGGGGGGCGTGGTGTGTGGGGGGGGGCGTGGTGTGTGTGTGTGGGGGGCGTGGTGTGTGTGTGGGGGCGTGGTGTGTATGTGGGGGGGGCGTGGTGTGTGTGGGGGGGCGTGGTGTGTGTGTGGGGGGCGTGGTGTGTGTGTGTGGGGGCGTGGGGTGTGTTGTGGGGGGCGTGGTGTGTGTATGTGGGGGCGTGGTGTGTATGTGGGGGGTGGTGTGTGTGGGGGGGAGGCGTGGTGTGTGTGTGGGGCGTGGTGTGTGTGTGGGGGGGCGTGGTGTGTGTGGGGGGCGTGGGTGTGTTGTGGGGGGCGTGGTGTGTGTGTGGGGGGCGTGGTGTGTGTGTGGGGGGCGTGGTGTGTGGGGGGCGTGTGTGTTGTGGGGGGCGTGGTGTGTGGGGGGGGGCGTGGTGTGTGTGGGGGGCGTGGTGGTGTGTATGTGGGGGGCGTGGTGTGTGTATGTGGGGGGGCGTGGGGTGTGTATGTGGGGGGCGTGGTGTGTGTGTGGGGGGCGTGTGTGTGTATGTGGGGGGCGTGGTGTGTGTGTGGGGGGAGCGTGGTGTGTGTATGGGGAGGCGTGGGTGTGTATGTGGGGGGCGTGGTGTGTATGTGGGGGACGTGGGTGTGTATATGGCGTCGTGGTGTGTATGTGGGGGGCGTGGTGTGTGTGTGGGGGCGTGGTGTGTGTATGTGGGGGGCGTGGTGTGTATGTGGGGGCGTGGTGTATGTGGGGGGGGCGTGGTGTGTGGGGGGCGTGGTGTGTATGTGGGGAGGGCGTGGTGTGTGTGGGAGGGCGTGGTGTGTATGTGGGGGCGTGGTGTGTATGTAGGGGGGCGTGGTGTGTGTGGGGGCGTGTGTGTATGTGGGGCGTGGTGTGTATGTAGGGGGCGTGGTGTGTATGTGGGGGCGTGGTGTGTATGTGGGGGCGTGGTGTGTATGTGGGGGGCGTGGTGTGTGTGTGGGGGGCGTGGTGTGTATGTGGGGGGCGTGGTGTGTGTATGTGGGGGGCGTGGTGTGTGTGTGGGGGGCGTGGTGTGTGTATGTGGGGGGGCGTGGTGTGTGTGTGGGGGCGTGGTGTGTATGTGGGGGCGTGGTGTGTGTGGGGCGTGGTGTGTATGTGGGGGCGTGGTGTGTATGTGGGGGGCGTGGTGTGTATGTGGGGGGCGTGGTGTGTTGTGGGGCATGGTGTGTATGTGGGGGCGTGTGTGTGTGTGTGGGGGGCGTGGTGTGTATGTGGGGGCGTGGTGTGTATGTGGGGGGGCGTGGTGTGTATGTGGGGGGGCGTGGTGTGTATGTGGGGGGCGTGGTGTGTATGTGGGGGCGTGGTGTGTGGGGGCGTGGTGTGTATGTGGGGGGCGTGGTGTGTATGTGGGGGCGTGGTGTGTATGTGGGGCGTGGTGTGTATGTGGGGTGGTGTGTGTGTGGGTGGTGTGTGTGGGGTGGTGTGTATGTGGGTGGTGTGTATGTGGGGGGGATGGGTGTGTATGTGGGGGGGGATGGTGTGTATGTGGGGGGGGATGGTGTGTGTGGAATTGGTGTGTATGTGGGGGTGGTGTGTATGTGGGGGTGGTGTGTATGGGGGTGGTGTGTATGTGGGGGGTGTGTGTATGTGGGGGGGGTGGTGTGTATGTGGGGGGCGTGGTGTGTATGTGGGGGCGTGGTGTGTATGTGGAGGGGGGCGTGGTGTGTATGTGGAAGGGGTCGTGGTGTGTATGTGGAGGGGGGCGTGGTGTGTATGTGGAGGGGGGGCGTGGTGTGTATGTGGAGGGGGGCGTGGTGTGTATGTGGAGGGGGGCGTGTGTGTGTATGTGGGGGGCGTGGTGTGTATGTGGGGGGGCGTGGTGTGTGTGGGGGGGCGTGGTGTGTATGTGGGGGCGTGGTGTGTATGTGGGGGGGCGTGGTGTGTGTATGTGGGGGGGCGTGGTGTGTATGTGGGGGCGTGGTGTATGTGGGGGGCGTGGTGTGTATGGGGGGCGTGGTGTGTATGTGGGGGGGCGTGGTGTGTATGTGGGGGGCGTGGTGTGTGTGTGGGGGGGCGTGGTGTGTGTATGTGGGGGGGCGTGGTGTGTATGTGGGGCGTGGTGTGTGTGTATGTGGGGGCGTGGTGTGTGTGGGGGGCGTGGTGTGTGTGTGGGGGGGTGTGGTGTGTATGTGGGGGGGGGGCGTGGTGTGCATGGAGGACAGTGTACTATAGGAACTACTTTTCAGTCATTAGCTGTGACCAGAGGCCGAGTGCTGGGAGGAGGGAGGATCTGGGGGAGGGGGGGACCCGGACCTACCTGCCACTCACCTTGAAGAAATTCACTCGGCCATCCCCCCAACACACGTGTTTCCTCGTCACAAACCTTTAGGTGCCAGGCTTGGATTCACCCCACCAGGAATCCTTATTCGATATGGTGACAATCACACATGCTATTCTAAACCATATACTGTACTATTCGAACTACAACAAAATTTTAGAGAGAAATTAGAAAAAACAAATAAGATGTCATTAAAAAATTGGTCAATCATTTAAGTCCCGCCAACATTACCTGCAACCGTGACAACTCAGGTGCTGGGGCGGTAATGTACTGTAACACCAATTTTTACCCACTGTGGCCACATCTTACACTCGTTGACAAAACAAAACTATACTATATACGTGTTTCTGGCACTAATGTACGAACTCTACCACACGTATGTGATGACCCCTGTAGTGTAAAAACCCGCCATCTGGTGTAGATGTGTCATAGTTTAGCCTGAGTGGGGCTGTGTAACCAGTGGGGTTCCCCAAGGGTCAGTACTAGGCCCACTCTTGTTCATAATTTACATAAACGATCTAGATACTGGGATCAGCAGTGACATAAGCAAGTTTGCGGATGACACCAAAATAGGGCGGCAGATTAATTCAGGGCAGGATGCAAATGCACTACAGGAGGATTTAAATAAAGTGCAGGGGTTGTCAGAAAAATGGCAAATAAAATTCAACACCAGCAAGTGCAGCGTACTTAATATTGGAAGAACAAATACTGTCAATGTATACAGCCTTAACAACATCAACCTAGAGAAGTCGACTTGTGAAAGAAACTTAGGGGTACTTGTAAGTCCGGACCTACGGCCTAGAAAACAGTGCGTTAGTGTTCGAAATAAGGTAAACAGAGTATTAGGTTTTATATATAGAAGTGTAAGTAATAAGAGTGCAGAGGTCTTATTGCAACTATATCTTGCGCTAGTCAGGCCGCACCTCGATTATGCGGTTCAGTTCTGGTGCCCTTATTATAGAATGGATATCAAATCACTGGAGTCGGTGCAGCGAAGAATGACGAAAATGATTCCGGGACTTAGAAACCTACCATATCAAGATAGGTTAAAGAAACTAAACTTGCATTCCCTAGAAAGACGAAGAGTGCGGGGAGATATGATAGAAGTATTTAAGTGGGTGAAAGAAATCAATAAAGGGGATATAGATAAAGTTCTTATAATATCAGAGCAGGGTAGGACTCGTAGCAACGGATTTAAGTTGGATAAGTTTAGGTTTAGGAGGGAGATAGGAAGGAACTAGTTCACAAATAGGGTGGTGGACGAGTGGAACAAGCTGGACAGTTTTAAAATGAGGCTGGATCGATTCATGGATGATAGAGAGTGGTAGTAACTCTCGACAGGAGCTGCCATGCACAGGCCAACCGGCCTATTGCAGACTCCTTATGTACTTACGTTCTTATGTTCTTTTAAAGTACTGTACTCATAACACCTCTGTATTTAGTCTTACCAGGACACATCTGTATTCGTAAAGATACATCTAATATTCCCAAGATAAACTTGAATACATAGCTAACACTCAGTACAGTAGTATATCTATATCCATTCCATGTACTTATACAGCTGGCACCTTGAGACTATATACATCAATAGATTAAACAGAGACGAAAGAGACATGGCACAAGGACATCTTTGATTAGTATAGTAAGTATAAAGAACACTGGGACATATTTAGGAAGCATTGTTTCTTCTCTTACTATCAATGAACCTACTGTGCTGATTGTGAAAATAGACACTGTGTAGTTGTAATAATGCAAACTTACAATTAAATAAACACAAAGTGTGTAATACTGAACGCTAAAGCAGCCAAGACACTATATAAAACACCACCTGCTTGTAATTAAAATACACCTGTACTCACCAGGACATATCTGAATTGGAAGCGAGCCTCCAGCATCTTGATCTTTCGCTGTCCGTTACCTATGGTGGCGCTGACGGCGGCGTGGACGAAGAAGGGCGGGAGAGACGCCCTTCTTACCTCCACTAACACTAAACACCTAAGTGGTGACTCGGCCACAGCGCCACACACACTACCGCCGCCGCCGCCTGCTGCTGCCTCGGTGAGGCCTTGACCACGCTGGTGTTTCTCTCCACACTTCCAGAAGGAGACGACGGTGAGGAGTGGCCCAGCACACTAGGACACTGTTAACACACTGGCCTCGCTGTGTCCCATACTCTACAAGCTCTCTTTACACTCACCACTATTATTTTCTAATTTTGGTGTGTTATTTAGAGCTTTCTATAAATTTTCAATCTTATTTTTTTGCTGCTAATGTTTTATTCTGAGCTTCACCGTTTCACATTATATTATTTTCATAACGCTTTATTCCCATTGATATATTAATACTTGTTAATATACAAATGGAGATTTGCTGTGTAAGATGAGTTACGTGAGATCATTTGGACATTTATACAGTTCTATGTTACTACGGTGACTACTGTACCACACAGTTTGTGCCAGTCTGCACACACTCACGAGCCAACACTTTTACCCTCTACGGTTCTCGCTCATCAGACGCAACACTGTCATCCTCCACACTACCCAAGCCTATCACCCTCATCTTCAATATTATGTGCACCATGACCATCCATAAGCGACTTGGCCCAAAACTGTGTTGAGTTATATATCCTGATCTAGCTGTTATACCCGGTGTTGTCCGGGTATGCCTTTTACGATGTAGAGTTAACCAGAATGCGTGCAGCAACACAGCCAATGTACGTCCTTGGCTAAAATTGTGCACATGCAAAAATAACCATAGAAATTTCAGCTCTGAAGTAAAATTTTGGTCGTGCACAGCAAAGAATTAGAAAAAAATATGTTTTAATGAGAGGAAATTCTACCTTTGGGGTTGGGGCCAACAACTGGGAGCAACCCCCCAAAATCGACCTTCGGGACACTTCTGGGGTGCAGGGGAATTTTCATGCCATATTTCAGCTCTCTTCAAACTTTAGTCAGGCATTGCAAACCACACAAACAAACAGACAATATTTTTCTCGTCATGGCTTTGTATTTAGTAGTGATTAATTCTGTGAAAAAGTGCCAAGTAGAGAAGTTGTTGGGTCGTCCCGCGGAAACAACGACGCTAACCAGGGACACCCCCAATCAAAAAAAAAAAACAAAAGATCACTCCCCGGACACGTACAATAACGCTGGATCTAAACCTAAACTACGCCGCTTGAAAGACAAATCCCCCCTGTTATAACACCCACTAAAGATACCATGATTGTCATTTCAATTTTCTTTTCTTACAAAGACTCTGGAGGCGTTTACGAGGCTCAAGTATATTTCTTGCCTTCAGAAACTTGCAGAACAATAGAATGTTTCTGCCGTGATGTTGTGGCTCAAACACTACAATAGGAGGTGACAATGGGCGGGTGAGGGCCGTTCACAACGTCAGCGGCACACACTACCAGTCGACCCCTCGATGGTGTGGGTGTGTTGTTACGTACACATTTACTATCCCGGTCTTCTGCGTGTACAGAAGAGAGCATCACGAATAACAGCAAAAGTATCACATCGCTCAGATTGTTATGGTGACGGCGCTACAGCGAGACTTGGTGGTGACGTTGAAGGGTACATGCATCGCAGTGTTCTTAAGGTACAGTACGTCATTATATACTGTTTCTCACTGTAGCTGTGATGAGTAACGCCGGTAATGGCGACAGAGAGGGTCGTGAAAGTCGGAGATGTGGTGGTGAGGAGCACTATCATCACAAGTGGTGTTGGCAGTGAGTCATGATGATGGTGTTGACTAAGAGAGGGAGAGTGCGAGTAGCAACGTGGACAATATAGCAACTAGATGTGGTGAAGGAAATCATGCAGAAAATGGGTGTGTGTCTGATATGGTGAAGGTACTGTACTGTAGCAGGAAAGAACATATATACCAGACGAATGTGGTGGTACAGTAACGTATTTAGAAGTAAATATAAAAAATGACCGACTAGAACAGCTAACACAAACAAGAATAGCCCCCTCCTCCCCTCAAGTGATATGATGCAAAATTTGTTTAACTATTTCTGGCACGTCAATACCTGCCAAGGGCGAACCGGAAGTTAGCCTCCTCAACCATTAGGGTAACCAACACACACACACAAGGTAACAGCTGGTGGTGGTGGCTCATGTGGGTACGTTACACTCCCCTCAACCCTCTCACCAGTTATACAGATAAACATAAAAATATTGAAAACTTAATTGCTTTTTTTTTTTTTAATTATTGTTACCATAAACCAGCCGAGTCTCACGTAACAATAAACACGACGATAAGGATGTTGTTGCCCTTATCGCTGTGCCTTGTTCGTCACTAATATCTACTGAGTTGTCTTAACTTTCTGTAAACATTGCATCACCTTGCTGACAGTTGTAACTCACTAACCAGCAAAACAAATTTTCCTCGAATATTTAGTTTTTACTTTAAAGTCCTTCAACAATAGTTTATTTGTGTGTTGTTGTTGCTTTATATTCTGGTTGTTCTGCCGCAGTTAATAAGCACCGACCACAAGTCTTGGTGTATTAGAACAAGACAACTTCTAGGTTAAAAAACAAATAATACTCTGTTGTTGTGTGTATATATAAAGCCACAACTGCTGATCACTCGGCCATGGTGGGGGTAAAACGCACACACGCATACACACACATACGCGCGCGCACACACAAAATGCCAAGATTTTTTTAACTGCGCTGGAGCAAGACGGGAAGACGGAAAAGTCAAGACAGGATCTGCCACCCTTCACACATTCCCTCGTGAATCACCGGTGTTGTCACACTCACTGTACAACGTGTAAACAATTGTGTTCGTTTGTGTGTGTGTGTGTGTGTTTCTTCTTGATGTTTCATTAAGCCTTTTCCTGCCGCTTTTCACAGTAGTCTTGCGCCACTTTCCCTATTATTCCCCTTTCATCGAGGTCTGTGCACCCCTTGATCCATCCCACACAACAGATGGGAGGATACAAGATATCAGCCATACAGAAATAACCCATCAGTGAGAGGGAACACAACTCAGCCCACGTGGCGGCACTATGATACAAAGGTAAATACAGACGCTTCAGGGCCTCATCCTCCACACTACTGTACTGTACCACCACCTGCACTCCCCACACTACCGCAGAAATAATCCACATCGCCACCACCATTACCCAACGCCACACTTATCTGGTCTTAACCAACAGCCGGTGACGTAAGCACCTCCCCAGCGATGACACGCCGGAGAGATTCATCTTTCCAAATCTACTATCACGAGCAGCAAGGTGGCCAGCACCCCCTCACCCTCCATGCACAAGTGGCTACAGACAATAAAGGAGATAATCGCTGATCCGAATAGTGACAATAGAGACGTGACTCTCCACCCCACTCCATTCCTCTCCCCCCACTCCATACAACCTCCTCTTCACCATACTTCCTTTCTCCCTACCTCCTCTTACTCCCTCTCTTCACCCCATTATCACACTTCCTACACCCACCTCACTCCCTCCCATCCTCCCCCACTCCATCCCCCCAAGCCAATGCCTTCCTCATACCCGTGAATAAGTTGAGAAACAAAGTTATTTGGCGGTCTAGTGATCAATAAACAAACGGATAATGCTTAGTGACCTTCAGGGGTGCAATGAAGGAGGACTTTCCAGGAAGTGTCTGGAGGACGATGGGGAGGAAAGGAGATCAGAACTCTGTCAGGCTTACTGAAGGTGGAGGGGTGGAGGGGTGGAGGGGTAGAGAGGTGGAGGGGTGGAGGGATTGTGGGAGGGGTGGAGGGGTGGAGGGGTGGAGGGATTAAGGGGTGAGGGGTGGAGGGGTGGAGGGGTGAAGGGATTATGTGGGGAGGGATTAAGGGGTGGAGGGGTGGAGGGGGTGAAGGGGTGGAGGGGTGGAGGGATGGCGGGTAGAGGGGTGGAGGGGTGAGGGGTGGAGGGTGAGGTGGAGGATGAAGGGGTGGAGGGATGAAGGGGTAGAGGGGTGGAGGGATGAAGGGGTAGAGGGGTGGAGGGATGAAGGCAGAGGGGTGGGAGGGGGTGGAGGGTAGAGGGGTGGGAGGGGTGGGGAGGGGAGAGGGGTGGAGGGGTGGGAGGATGAAGGGGTGGGAGGGATGAAGGGGTAGAGGGGTGGAGGGATGAAGGGGTAGAGGTGAAGGGAAGGAGGGATGAAGGGCTGGAGGTAACGGGGTGGGAGGTGAATAGGGGTAGAGGTGAATAGGTGGACGTGAAGGGGGCGGAGGTGAAGGTAACTAGGTGGAGGGGTTAAGGGTTAGAGGTGAAGGAGGTAACTCAAGGATAAGTGGCACTCACAGTAAGTGGATACAGTTTATAAACACGAATTCTCAGAACGACCATCAAGCACCATAAACAAGGACTGTAGTGTGAGGGGAGGAAGAACTGAATATGGACAGTGACATGCTGCCTGCAGGGTAGTGACCAGGTGAGCCAGGTGCAGCCGAAGGATTTTATGTAAGAAGTCAGTCTCAAGACACACTAACGCTGGGAGTCACCCCCTGAACGAGTGTCGCGTCCGTTTCTGTTAATTCCTCCCCGGGTAAGCGTTTATCCCGTGCAATAGAGTAAGCCAGAACAGATATTGGTGAGAAAAAGTTATCCAGAAATGATATGTTTATAGTACTGCTTCAAAAAGGATTCATATCAACAGCTAAAACGTTATGAGCGCCAGCACAAAAATACACACACACGCATATGCGCGCACGCACAAGCACACACGCGATGTCACTAAAAATAAACCCCGATGACAAGTACAGTAACATCAGCTTAACTAGTGAATGTGTCAGAGGCAGCACCATGACGCAGCAGCTCTTAAACACGACAGGAACACAGCTTCAGCCCTCACCTACTGCACCTACTCAGAGAAAACTTATATTTTAGTTCTCCTGTGTTTCCTCAGGCGTATAATATATACTCTCTCTCTCTCTCTCCTCTCTCCCCCTCTCTCTCTCTCTCTCTCTCTCTCTCTCTCTCTCCCTCTCTCTCCTCTCTCTCTCTCCTCTCTCTCTCCTCTCCTCTCCTCTCTCTCTCTCTCTCTCCTCCTCTCCTCTCTCTCTCCAAAGGGACATTCATAGTGTGTTTATGGATAATACATCAGTCGGTAACATGTAAAATTGGTTAGTACACCTGTGATATAGTTTATACATAAGACAAGCGTGACACACACACACACACACACACACACACACACACACACACACACACACACACACACACACACACACACACACACACACACACACACACACACGTAAGCAGTTTAGACTAGTTTAGTCTGTAACCAGTATAGCAACCAGAGTATTATACACTATGGATGACTAAGTTTTCAGTGTACACTTTACATTGACCTGCAGGGGTCTAAGATGTTTTCATAGCAAGCATATAGCAAGCATGTATTTAGCCTGCTCAAACGCAGCTGTTTTAGACACGTACACGGTCTGGCGACAGTGTGTCCACCAGAGATGTGACTATATCACCTCTGAAGCTCATTACTTATTTAATTAATGACTCCTACTTGATAACTAGGTACATTGATTATCACTTGTAGACTTCCAAGTATTTGATGTAAATTATTAGTCAGATATTTGCAACGTCAACTAAGGATGATTCACGGCTTAACGAGATCATTTTCTAGACAGCCATTTCAGTAATGCTCCTGACAGTGATTCAGGTGTTCATGCCAACGAATTGACTCATACCGACCCTCCCTGCTGGTAGAAGCTTGAACCCACGTGACGTCATTGTTAGTTAGCCCCAGAGTGGGTCCGCCCTAGAGACACCACCCAGTTGTGATCTAACACTGAGCATTTGAAGGAGAGACCACCTCAGTCATAGCAGATCTAACTGAGTATTACCCCAGAACTAAACGCTCTAACACTGCTCTCGCCTCAGGAGTAGATCAAGTGGCCAGCCCTCTCTGTAGATACAAGTGTAAATACATATATATAGACATAATTTGTATCCGTCCACCCATCTCTGTGAATTGAACTAACATAGACTTTTGTGAACGATTCTGCAAACTTCTGGATATAAGTGTGAGTCTTCAGAAGTTTACATACACACACATACACACACAGAGGGAGTAAAAGTATTGTGGAATCTTTAAAATGTACACTCGTAATTCCGTTCCGTATGGCGGCAATTCCTAGTGAGGTGTGACTATACACGTCAGACTGCCGCCGCTACCACTGTGTACCACCACCACCCACGACGCGTTATGTCTTCCTCCACACTAAGCAACTAATAGTGACTCACTCATCTCAACACCGACAGCCCTCTCCCTCCTCATCCTCCGTCTCTACCTCTCCCTCCTCCACCTCAGTCTCTACCTCTCCCTCCTCCACCTCCGTCTCTACCTCTCCCTCCTCATCCATCTTCACCTCCTCCATGTCCTCCTCCTTCCCCACCTCTACCAGCTCCTCCTCCTTCCCCACCTCTACCAGCTCCTCCTCCTTCCCCACCTCTACCAGCTCCTCCTCCTTCCCCACCTCTACCAGCTCCTCCTCCTTCCCCACCTCTATCAGCTCCTCCTCCTTCCCCACCTCTACCAGCTCCTCCATCTCCTCCTCCACCTCATCTCTCTCCCACTGTGTGTTCAAACAGTATAAACAATCCAAGTCATCTCGGGGTCCTCCTTTCAACACGGCAGGAACACACTTCACTGTCTCAGATCGATATTATGGGTGTTGGGCCATAAAAACAAAACAACAACGGGAAAAAACACGTTGCCGGAAAAACTCATTTCCCATAATATATTACGGATTATGTGAAGATTAACCAAGTTTACCCCACATTAAGATTAACCACCCAAACGCTAACCTAATCTAACCAAAACATAACGTAACATTATATAATTTCACCCGTCCTACCCCTAACCCTAGGTAGCATTAGGTTATTTAATTAACCATCAGGTGAAATAGGCCCCGGGAAGGGGAGGGGGGAATTTGCATGTGATCCTATAGCTAATTAACCTGCCAAGGAAGATGTCTCGCGATAACTAATCCTGATTTACCCCTACTATAGGTCCTGTTCTGGCTGGGGGTAAGCTTCGAGAAAAAAAACCAGTGGTGGAGATTTCAAGGGGTGGCAGCAGGTGATCCAAGGGGGGTGGCTGTAACTGTACCTTAGAGCGAGGGGACTGGCCTGCCGCCTCACCGCTCTCCCCCCCTTCCAAGTCACGCTCGGCACCTGACACCCCTCAATTGTACATAAACCCACATAATGTCATACTTAACCAGTGGCGTGTGTTGTGGAGCAGTGTTTACCTTAGTAACGGTAGGTGGCTGGAGTCGAGGGGTGGGGTCACTCTTACCAAGCTATCCCAGAAAATAAGTGCTAATAAACTTACTGTCGTATCATCTAAGAGCCTCCCAATTTAACCTAACCATGAGGCTCGGGATCTGTAAGGACTGAAGCTGATTAGCACTGATTAGAACGGACAGGGGGATTCGAGTCACCAAAAGAACGCCAATACTGTCAGAAGGCGCGCCAATATTCTTCTAGTCCAGCCTCTTTAACTATAGGGTGAATGTGAACGTCAGGCAGAGTTTTAACGATAGGGAGCCTTAGTACCAGAACACGCCACAAGAGGGTACGAGATACCCCGGCGTGAGGAACTTCTCCACACCAACCCTGGAAAGTCTGTAACCTGTAAAGTGACCCTAGTGTCCGTAAAACAAGTTGGATGGGAACACATTCGGCTTAACCGGCACGACTCGTTTATCAGGACACCCAAGAGTATAAAACAGCACAACACCACCTTCCCCACACCTGTTCATCACTATATCATATCTCGAGGCTGTTCTTATGTTCTCTCTAACAAGTTCTTCACTCATGTTATGCTACAAGACATATCCCTCATAACCTGCTCTACTTAAAACCTGTAACACATTTCTGCTGCAATACACCAGCAGCCTTATGTTGTTTTCATGTATCTGCCCGATATAAATTGCAAAATATCGACGACTACTGCTGCTGCTGCTAGTCGACCCTCCCTACTGTCACCACAAAACGCTATCTAAAGAGAACAACCAATTAAGAGAGACACTTAAAAAATATATATATATTTTCTTCAAGAAATGTCAGGAGTCAAGAAAATGGGTTTCTCCGCACGCACACACGCACGCACACACGCACGCACACACACGCACGCACACACACGCACGCGCACACACGCACGCACACACGCACGCACGCACACACACACACACGCACACACACACGCACACGCACACACGCACGCACGCACACACACACACACACACACACACACACACACACACACACACACACACACACACACACACACACACACACACACACACACACGCACACACACACACCAGTTATTGTGTACCCAAGGTAACACTCACTGCAACCCAGAGACCCTCACAGTAATGTTCACCCCCACCACTATTGTATCCTTACCTCCCACACCGCGTCATAACAAAGTTATCTTCACCTACTGTTTCAACAGACCGTTCATCTCTACCCCCCCCCCCAATACCACCTCAATGACCTCGTCCTGCCTATAACGGTGACCTGCTCATAAAAATACAGCTATGACCTCCCTGTTAAAATCTCCCCCACCTCCTCCCTCCGCCATTACACACCTCTGGCTCTCGCCCTGACCCCTTGGGTGCAGGTGAAGGTACGGACCCTGTTGCCACAGTTCCGGCCATGTCAATCCTACACCACTGTCAGAAGGTTGCCATAGCTTCCCATCAATGTCAACACACACGTCCATACTCCAATGTTGCCAGAAAGTTGTCAGAACTCCAACTTTGCTGTTGTCAGAGGGTTGTCAATACCCCACCGTTGCCAGTAGGGTCTCAAGAGCTCAGCCGATCATCACCTCAGCTCTACATCCTCCACATTATACCTCAACCTCGTACAGATAAAACACCTTACAACTTTCTCCCAGTTCTCAGTCATTACCTATGAAATAAGTACTTGATGTGTGCAGTCAGCCCAACCTTGAGCTGTAAAACACGAGAAACTGTGTGTGTGTGTGTGTGTGTGTGAAGAGCTTAACACACACACACACACACACACACACACACACACACACACACACACACTCACAGCCAAATTTCTATAATGAAGAAAAAAAACAGAACTTGTACAACTAAACATAACCTAATTCAACCTAACCTAATCTAATTAATTTTAAATAATATATAATTAACCTAACTTATCCTAATTAAACCAAACTTAACCAAAGTTAAACTAATTCAACGTAACCTAACTTAATCTAATTCAATATTAACCAAATCTAAATCAACCTAGCCTAATTTAAACCTATTTCAGGATAGTCTACAGGCACAGTAATCAAATTCAACCTAACCTGACCTACAGTATGTCAAACCAAACATATTTTATTCAACGTAAAAGACCATAATGTAAGCTAATCAAGCCCAATACAACCTAATTCAGCCTGATTCACCATAACCTAACCTAAGCTAAATCAACCCCAGTCAGCCTAACCTTATCTGAAGCAGCCTAAACTAACTTAAATGAACCTACAAAGTCAAGCGATAGAGTGGTGAAAATAACAACGGTGAACGTTAACCCTGAATTACCCAAGGAAAAATACATCGACCATCATCACTACCACCAGCTTGAAGCAACACAGACCATTGGGGAGAACAGAGGTACCATACAGGGGAGAGACAGACGGAGCCCTGCCTACTGCTTTCACTTGGTCCTCCTGCGGGTGTTCACTTGCCGTGACTCAACCCTCCACCACTCCCTCCCTCCCCTGCACCAACCGCTTGCATCCATGCAGTAACCGGTGCTTCAGTTGCAAGAATCACTACTGTTGCAGTACAGACAATTCTGTAGCGCAGTTCCTGGAGCTCCTGTTCCGGGTAGAGGACTAAGAGCAACTGGAAAAGCAGGCAGGTGAGGCTCTCGTGAAGAGGAAGCTAAGTGGGAAGTGAAGGGGTGCATGTTGGCGTAGGTACTGTACCTGCTTGCGAGGTAGTGCCACACCCGTGACCACCGCTACCACGGCTCACGGCACTACACACTTCCGCCACCGAATAACGCTTCAACACTCTCACTAATATATACTGTATATATATATATATATATATATATATATATATATATATATATATATATATATATATATATATATATATATATATATATATATATATATATATATATATATATATAAAATGGTTGCCCCTCGTGTATGAACTGTGTAACACATAATTATATAACATATATTATTATATCAGGTTATATTATACACATATCAACAACTATAAAGCGAGGAATACGTTAACTAAGAACATCCTGTGTACTTCGTATTGTGTCAGGTCGTGGAGCTACAGGCCACCTAAGGGACCTTGGGCCAAGGCGGGCACAACAGTTCACTGGGGAGACCCGGCGCCACAGTATCACAAATCACCAGTACAGAATGACCAAGCGCTGCGGTACACAGATGAGCCTGGTGACTGGGCTACAACGTGGCACCGTACTCACTGCAGCAGCACCACACACTTCTCCTGACACCTACTCAGTGCTCTTTAGTACCATTTGTCAAAGATGGTACAACCTCAAAATATAGATGATGATGATAATAATAATAATAATAATAATAATAATAATAATAATAATAATAATAATAATAATAATTTATAATGTCTTAAAGGACTTAAAAGTATGTGTTAAGGATGGCCTGACCAAACACCATAATTCTAAACATTCAACAGGTAATGAGATATACCAGCTCCCCTTTGTGTGCTCGTCCACCGAAAGACTGATCCACTATCGGCAAATGCACCCAGTAGTGCACTCACTTACGGCTAAAGCCAGTACACAGGGAAAGATCCCACATCCTCGGCGAAGAACAGAATCCAGGACCATTTGTGTGAGAAACGAAAACTGTACCGCTGAACAACTGTGAAAAGATTGACAATAACAACTACGATAATACTACAGGTATCACCATTCACTTATAAAATATACATTGCCGAAGGAGCGTGTGGAGAGTAAGACTTAACCACCCTACACACCAGGCGTGGGAGGGCCGTGAGTAAGAGCAGTATTCAACTTAAGCGTTGAGCCCCACACAAGAGGCTGCAATACCTCCCCCCAGGCTCGTGTTAATGTGAACAAGCTCGTTCAGTGTGTTAGTCTAGCGGCGAGGTAACTGTACCACCGTCCTCACTTCCTGCCCCTCACCGCCATCACACACCGTTTCCCTGTCTACCTCCCTCGCCTCCCAGCATTATGGGGTCCTGATCCTCAAACGTTCTTACGCTAAACATTTCTCGAGAATCAAGATATAAGAAAACATCTAATAGACGGACTATGAGATAAGGCACAAAATATAAATCCCAAATGACATCTAGTTACGCCGCGACTTTTCCTTTAATTTGATATATTCTCCAACCTCTCGCCGCGAACTGTACGAGATCTTAACTACTGCAAACACTCCAAGTGGCATTCATAAACAACTAAATATTACCATAAACAACCCAAAGAGATCCACAACGATACAGTATGTTAATGAGTCTTCCACATACTCGAGATCGTATATGACCAAAACCTCTCATACTTAAGAGATTTAATTAAAAGCCAAAAAAATCTTCCAGTCACAGTAAATTACTTAAGGATCTTGAACTTCCCTGTACAAGATAGATGACTAATGGGCTTAAGCTTCCCCCAACCCGTAAATAACAGGCTCATACACTCCCCCGTACAGGAGAACACATCTCTCACTACAAGGATTAACTGAAAATATCGAGATGTAGTGACTGGTACATGAACAAGAAGTGTAATAAGTGTGACGACAGGTGGAGTAATCGTGCACATCAGGGCTAGTGGCTGCTGGCCTCACACGCCACGACCTGGGACCAAGTTGTCGCCCGTGACACCCTGCGGCAGACACCGCCCGTGACCACCACCACCTACAGAAATCGACAGTGAGGCCACGTGAAATAAATGCAACAATTGAGAGTGTGTGTGTGTGTGTGTGTGTGTGTAAGTTGTAACAGCGGAAAAAATTACCCACAGCGACAAATGACCTAATCCAAGGTGGTGGGGCTACTGGAGTCTGCAAACAATGTTGTAATAACACGACACTCAGTGATATTGCGCGCGCGCGCGCGCACACATGCACACACACACACACACACACACACACACACACAGAGCAATACATACTCACTGGTAATATTGTTTGGTGAATTATGTAACGATAATAATCAGCAACAAACATAATATATTGTTTCTCACCATTGATCTTTTTTTTGTTATTATTATTATTATTATTATTATTATTATTATTATTATTTTGTTATCATCATTATTATTTTAGTATTTTTATTTTAAATTGATATTATGATGATTTATTATCATTATTATTAATTATCATTATATTCCCCCCACCCCCAGGCCCCGATGTGGGTCAGTGACCTGTGCTCAGGTGGGCTAATCCCAGTGGAAAAAAACTTATTACCCACAGAAAATAAAATACTCTCTCTCTCTCTCTCTGCCAGAACTGTCGTCTTTGACACACTCACTATCAAAAATGAAACCAAATAACTGGTACGAAGTACTGTACCTTTATATCAGTAGCCCCTCCCCCCCACTCGCAGGTGCAAGATTAACACCACTATCATGTTAGTTTATCACCACCACCTGCTTCTCTTACTCCGCGGTGCCACCAACACCGTGAGAACAGCGGTGACTATAGGCGTGTCTCACTCCACCGCAAATGCTACACTCTGCCGCAAGAAGCCGCCAGCATGACTCTTACATAACCTATAACAAAAATTTTAACATCAAATATTTTTCGAAGTTTATATAAAAAACTACAAAATGTGTGACAAGGTGAATACAAACAAGCTGACGATAATTACTTGTTACATCTTTGGATTTTCAATCAAGATTGATTTGAAAACACTTGACCTCCGTGACGGACACAATCTGTGTACGGGTTTGTTTGTTGTAAAAATTATTAACCCTTTAATAAGATAAGTGCAATGATACGCCTAAGACACCACCATCTAGCTCAGCGTTAACCTTAAATCACCAACAAACAAACTACAAGACACGCTTCTGAATGAATCAAAATACTGCACTACAGAGGTCGTTGAGGCATCACTCTCACCAACACCAAAGACTTGACAAATCTCTACAGCAGTTGTATGGGAAATATGGTCGTCTACCGGCCTTGTAGCCGCAACTTCTTTAGTCAAAAGCCATCTAGAACCACAAGGTCTTGGAAAGCCAGAGCAGAGAGAGTGTTATTACTACACAGTGTGGTCAGCTCTGGCCCCCCACACTACCTGGTCTCCATCTAGGTATACTGTACACCACTACAGATACAGATGGCGGTGCAGTATGGTCACGCATCACGTTAATGTGTGTGTGTTATCATTGTAATGTAAAGTACGTGAACACAACCTACACCTCACTCCAGTTTGTGTTACGAAGACACCCACAAACTAGTCCGCCTATAATGATTTTTTTCCACAGGTATCCAGAAGACAGTATCAGTACCCGGTGGGGATACATGTATGTATCCCACTACACGACTGTTCCTGTACTACACTGCGGAGGACACGTGGGGATCACTAACACCCACCACTATACTGTACAAAAGGCTCTTCCGCACACCACTCACTCCCAACACTGACTGCCGACCCACACTCCTCGCTCCACGCCACACGCTCCCTCTCCACGCTCCTTGATTCTCCCTCCACAACACCACTCCCAGCACCTCCACAACACCACTCCAAGCACCTCCACAACACCACTCCCAGCACCGCCACAACACCACTCCCAGCACCTCCACAACACCACTCCCAGCACCTCCACAACACCACTCCCAGCACCTCCACAACACTATCCCCCCCTACACACATTTTTACAAAGTTATACACCTCATCAACAGGTGTAGTAACGTTTACATAATTTTAATCATACTACTACTACTTTTCAATAATAATAATAATAATAAAAATAATAATAATAATAATAATAATAATAATAATAATAATAGTAATAATAATAATAATAATAATAATAATAATAATAAATACATATTCAATTGAAATACATATACGGTACATAAATATTGTTACATGAATAAATTTTGTGTTGTTACAGTGTTAGTTAAAGGAGGTAACGCACGGACCAGCCAGGACGACACAATTTGTCCACCAACGGTAACGGCATCTACGGTGTGCTCTCCATAACCCTTACGTGTGAGCCACCTTAACCTACCACACTCTACCAAGGACTATGTAAATCAAGTTCTACCTTCGATACAGCAATAAATCCAACATTTCTTTGTCCTAAACACACAAGATCAAATACTAACACTATTTGGGAGGATGAGGTTGGGTTTGGTTGGGTTTGGTTGGGTTGGGTTAATGTTCCCTTTAGGTAAAATAAGCTGGGTAGAGATTCTTCAGGTAATGCGAAATATCTACTTTTTTTTCCAATGTCTTAAACACACGAGAACAAATACATAGAATTACCGTTCATAATTGACCAGCAGCCGTTAGTTCTTGTAGTGCTCACGAAGAACATCTAAATATAAACTGACAGCCTTAAGACACCAAGTGAGTTCCAGAGGAGATCTAGGAAATATTGAACATTGGGTAAACCCACCAAGTTACTTACACGCTATAGTCAACATGTAAGCAGTTAGACCCAGCAAAACACACAAATATACACGCGCGCACGTGTCACACACACAGTTTCCGTCTCCACCTCCTCAGCCGACTCAAGTCCCTCGGAGTTCCTGCACACGAGCTCCTCAGTGTTTACTCAACGTATGCCTCCCCTACCTGGTCTTCCTCCCTAAATGCCACACAACGTAAACCCCTATAAAAAGTGCAAAAGAGGGCATGCAAAATTATTCTCTCCCCGTCCTACTCCACATATCAAGAAGCGGTCAATACACTGACCCTCTCTGACCATCACCACGACCTCAACTGCAAATTTGGTGAGAAGCTTCTGCACCATCCTCGAGACCGGCTCCTACTACCACCCAAGATCCCTCGTCCGCGAATTGCTGTTTTGTTCGACACCACAACCGCACCCAGCCCATACGAGCACGTACTGATCGTTATAAGAACAGCCCAGTCCCAACCAATGTAAAAATTATCAACAACTCGTAATCAACCAGTGTATTCACTCCCAGTCAATCTTACCCTTTGCACTGTCACTATGTTGAAATGTCCTGTAGTATGACCTTCTCCCCACCTTGTTATTATATATCATGTGTATCACTTATGTTACATGTATATTATTTGTCAATCAAGAGACCCATTCCCCAATTATGTAACTGTATATTTTCAGCCTTCCGGCTGCCATTCTCTTTCAATAAACGTTATTATTATTATTACACACACTCTTAAATGACTGGCCCAGAAATACGTAGAGTTACACAGAATAGCTAAACCCAGCCAGATACATACTAGTACACTGACCCACCAATGATCAGGTTTTACTGCATTGTTATTTTGTAGGAAAGAAATATGCCGAATACAGAGTTCTTCTTACAGTTGACAGAGACACCCAGTTGTTATCATATTACAGTATTCTGAGGTTGGGAAGCAGTCAGCAAAATACGGGTTATTTTACAGTTAGCAGATACGAAAGAGAACCACGTAAACTGAGTTGTGCGTGAAGACTGCGCAGGCGTCATGGTGTTATTAGCCCCGTCACCCGGCGTCACCATCCTCACGCGCACAATTTCGCCCTTCTGATCCTCCGATACAAAACCGAGAATCCCCCACTACTGCTTTCCTCGTCAGCTGACCCTACAAATATGTTATCCTAAGCCAACCCCGTCCTTCCGCTCCCCCGCCACAAGAACAAGAGTACCCTGCCGCTGGCCTATCAGGTGAAGTGACCCTCTGCTGCGCCACCACCTCAAGCCAAACCATCTCCACCCTCCGACTGCCTCTTCACTAGGCCAAAAGTCACTTGCCCCCTGCTTACTCTTCAGCTGATCCAACCACCGAGACTCAAAATTGGCGTTCTGGCGCTTACAATAAATTTCCTTCATTTTCTTACAGCACCGACCACACGGTTTCCTCGGCCTGCCTGCCATGGGGGAGATGACTCACCCATGAAGATACTATGATGATGACAATGGTGATGCTGATGAGAATGATGAGAATGATTGCGCTCTTTCCATTTACACCAACACTACTGCCCCACACACTCCAAACACACACACACATCCTTCACTCCATTTGTTTGTATTATAAGGTCTAAGTAATTATTGTTAACGGTTTTCTTCTTTAAACTTTTTTTATAATTTCAGACACATATTTATATTATTATTATTATTATTATTATTATTATTATTATTGATGGAAGTTGTATGTTTACCATCATAATTTTTTACGATAATGATCACACAAACTAAATAGAGAATCCGCACCAACGTCAACACATCCCCACCGCCCTCTCAGTCTCTGATCTTTTCATTACCACGGGCAACTTTCTCCAACTGCTACCGTCACTTTTAACACCTGTCCACTACCTCCTGAACACACACACACCTTCATTCACTCCAATCTATCTCCTTCGCTGTCTCTGCTTCACCCGCACCTAAACACAGTAATTAATTATCTATACAATCAACTAATACGCTTAATTCTGATACTTACTCCAGTTGGCCGTGGAGCTCAACCAACATGACGAGACTAACAAGGTATGGACGTATTACTGTACTGAGGCTCTTCACAATTATGAATAAATTGGAACCTAATATTTTTGGACCTCAATGGAAGATGAGCCCCATGTTACCATAATAAAGCGCACTTTTTATTCGAGTAAAATAGATGTGTTTAGGGGTTTTTTTTTCATAAACAATTTGTACATTTTGTGAGTCCCAAATATACAGCCATAACATTAATGATAATGACACATGGTGTTTGACAATGATCACGTGAAATTACTCCTGCAATGCAATTACTGTTGATACGATATTGGTATTGAAAGGAATGACTTCTCTGACTGCTCTAAGGCACAAAAGAGTACTAACTAAATATACAGTGTAAGCAGTTTCACGACCCCAATCACGAAAAACGGTAACGTGAGGTGAAACAAGAGATGTGCAGCAAAAATGTGAGGTGTTGGACTCATCAGGGAGGAGGTGTGTGTACGATGGAGTGTGATACGTGCCGTGAGGCCCCTTGGCCCCTCTCCCTGGAGTCAACACCAGCCAACCCTCCAGGTGAACCAGTCTGTGCGAGCTGGTTTTACGTCACACCAGCCCCTCCTGTGTCACCTCAGTCACCTGCTTCTCTAATGCCACCAACCAACACTTTCCTCACCGGTGCCAACTTGGTCACCTATAGAACCAGTGCCCACAGCTTCCCCCTACGGTGTTCCCTTGGTGTCACCTGTAATACAGAGTGAATTTAACAAAGACTTTACACGAGATGTGGTGAAGTTCTCGTGATCAAAGACACAAACAATAAGATAAACACCATCGAGGAAGGTTTAAAGCGTCCCTGATATATTGTCACATATGGCGGGAACAAGGAAGTGACTATTCTAGTCTGCCCAGAAAAATTTGTCTGAAAATTTAAATTTTAATGGAGTATTCTAAGTGGTCTTTCTTAACTACTCAGCTGTTACTTTACTTTCAGAATATGTTGCCATAAACTTAGTATCACAATCAAGTTCTTGGCACGATGTAACGTCCCATGTCCTTCATCCTCCAAGTCATTATTTACTAAACATTATCATTCCTAGATACATTTTAGAATTTATATATATATATATATATATATATATATATATATATATATATATATATATACACACACATGAACACCTCAACCCGCCAGGATTCGAACCCAGGAGCCCATGGACTGTGACCGTGGAACGCTACCTCTGGCGGGTTGAGGTGTTGATTGTATGTAGAAGTCCGCGTGCTTTATTGGGCTAATGAAATATATATATATATATATATATATATATATATATATATATATATATATATATATATATATATATATATATATATATATATATATAACGTATAAAATTTATACAATATGTTTAGTTTTCAGTTATTCAATATCCTATTACTCTGATTTTCTGGTTTTCTTATTCCAAATAAAACTTAGCTACAGGATTTTGTATAAAAATGAAAGGTTATATATCAGAAGTGAATAGAGATAGGCGAAAAATTTTGTGGCGGGAATGTCTTGTACGACATGGCGAACTACAGATACTTTTAGGAGTATTCAAGAGCAAGTATATGGGAGGGTCATATTGTCCCCCCTACCCTGACTGACGTGCAAATAATCATTACATAGTTGCTTCCCCAAAAAAATATTTTTGATTTATTCACATGCAGTTTTAAACCGACAATGGTTACAGCTCCGTCGATACAGCCCGACAATTGGGGCGTTACTGTTATTGTTAAAGATCCGGCAATACTGTGCCTGTCACCTTGTCATTTCCCAAACCTATCCCGTGATCGTTGGGTTAGGTTCACTAGTAACGCAAGGTTTACTTAGTTCGTGACCTCTTATGTCATAAAATGGATATCTTAGACATAAATTTTCCACACTTGGTTTTCTACTAAAATTATGCTGAGAGCCGGACCACCATCGGTAACCACAGCCTAATTTCAATCCTGTATAAGTGTTCAAAAAGTAAGAGTTATCCCTACAATTTTGACAAAGAAAATGGACACTTACCTTCCGGGCGACCGCTGCCATTCTCTATGAATTACGACGGAGACTTAGCGCATTCTCATTCGTCTGCTTCCAACGTTGATATATCGATGAATTTAGCGCTTTCTCGTTACTATTAATTCCAAGTATTCCTTTTATCTGTTCTTAACAGGTTTCTTGCACACACTTAAAAAGGTCAGTCTAAAATCTTATCACAATAAAATAATATTAAATTGTTCACACAATCACAATAACTTAAAACTTTTTGGCACAATGAAGTTAAAAGTTTTACAGCTCACATACTGTGTTTCTGTTCTGTACTCTCACTGAGCTATGGCCTGTTTCTTTTCCCTGAGCATCTCTCCTTCATCCACTGGCTGAACTTCATTTTATGCTCTCACTGCACCTGAAAACAGAATACAGTACTCTATAAATAAAAACACAGGTAATAAAATATATATACAATCCTTACATAGTCTTACCAAGAACACCCACTCTCTATTTGGTTTGAGTATCAAAGTTTCTTGAAATTATGTATAAGTTTTGAATATACAATGTTATACAGTTATCAAAAAGGTGACAGTCGACAGGACGAAACTAGCCAAAAATGTTAACAGACGTGTCATCTTGTTACACAACACATTAACACTGCTTCTGGCACAATTATTCTGATACAATGTTAAGTGATTAGAACGCTTATACCTGTACCATACCCGTCCACCATAACCGGGTCTCCATACACACGTGACTTGTTAGAGAGAGATCTGTGACCACTACCTCCTTCCCTGCTTGTTAATGTATACTTCAGCCAACCGTCGACACCAACACTTATAGCCGCGTCACTATCGAACACTCCCTGCCAATTTCCGAAGCTCTAACCATGAAACTCACTAAACATTTATACGCGTATATACGACTGGCACACTCGTCTCAACGCCACCACACTAACACCACATTCTTTGTCACATTACTGGTATGATAAAGAGAGATAACTCGTTCAAAAAATCCTAAGTACTGTCAATGATAAGATAACGTTAGGTGCACGTGATGGGTTATACTGTACAATGGACAAAGGTATTAACACTGTCTAACCAAACTAAATAGCCGAGGCTGTCCCTAATATACTGTTATAAATTACCTTTAAGACTTTTATCGAATGCTCTTACCAACGACTTAATATTGTGATTTATTGAATGAGTTTATGAGTCATCTGTTATGTATTATTTATTCAAGATGAAAAAGACTTAACACATTTATGTGCCTAGACACTGGGTAATTTGTTAGCCTTTTATGGGAGAATAATTATTAAAGAAATAAACCATTAGAAAATAAATACAGGACTAGTGAGTATGAAGAAAAAGAGTCTCTCTCTCTCTCTCTCTCTCTCTCTCTCTCTCTCTCTCTACAGTATATCTCCACAAAGACCTAAACACAAAAATAACAAATAAATTAGACTACAGGTGGTAACGAAACACACTTCAGAAATTTCAATTAATGTAATATGAAATCGAAAACTAGTAGTGATCATACAACCACCACCTAATATACCAAGTAAGTATGTCTCCACCTACCATAAGGGGACTGTACTATCACCTACCAACGATCACACACCCACTCACTGTGTTCATTATCTCTCTCTCTCTTGCCTGACAGCCACAACAATAAATACCCAACACGGCGCACCAACAACCAGTCCATGGCGCTGTATTATAGCCAGTTCCTCCACGCATGAAAGGTTGACCGTGGGCGCAGTGTGGGCGTGGGCGTGGCGCCAGCAAGACGTGAGCTGCCCACACCCAAGGTACCCCACAGCTTCTCCATGATGTTTACGGCTTCATCATCCTGCCTCTCCCCACTGCACCCCACAAACGGCAACATATGTCCACGGTGAAAAGCTTTTATTGAAACCAATTTGTAAACTTTACATTGTAAGCGATTATTCTGTTTATTCTTAGTATTTTAAAAGCTACGTTTATTGCTTTCTTATACAACAGTGAAGTGTTGCCCTGTACCAGCACCATTATAACTAACGGGTTGTCTCTCCTATCAGTTTTGTGACACCTGACTGCCACCAATGGTGTAAGGAGTCTTACGTCACTAAAATGTCATATTTAACAAATATAAACAGTCAACAAACAAAACTTATGATTCACAAAGTAAGATATAAAAGTGAGCACCATCATTTCGAAAGTAAGATGTACAAATGAATATCGCTATTCACAATGGAAAACACTTTTGAATTACATTATTGAACAAAGAAGATGAACTAGCATACACCATTATTGTAATTACAAAGTAAGTATTCTGAAGGCTACGAATTGGTCCCCCCCCCCTCCCCGAGTGACGATATCACATAAGCTTCATTGTGAACAAACAGGTCAGGGAGAGAGTAACTCCCAAGTTCCGCACGAAAACTCAAGAAATTGCTTCTCACCTTTGACCATTGTCGAGCGACGGCAGGTGTGGTAATACCTGGCCATAAGGCATGTGCTGTGAGAGAGCATTCTTGCTGCTGGTACCTGTACTTCACACTACACCCTATTCCTTCTCCTCGCGCTGTCCCTCCCCTTATTCAGCCACTTTCTCTCAATTCGTCTACAATTAAATAAATTATAGGTTAAAAATCCCTTTAAACTGCTTTCACAAAACACTCAATAATTTTTAACACCATCGTGGCGCTTTCACTAAAACTCCTAAGGCATCGTCAACCCCTTGTAAATTCCTTCCACCCAAGAGTCGGATGAATGACATTCCCTTTAGGGTGGCACCTTCCGCGTTCCTCTCTGTCACCACAATATATCTGATCACCGAGAAAGTACATTAAAATATAACGGTACTTTAAGCCCTGATCCAATCTTCCCACGAGACTGGTATATACAATAAAACGTATTGTGGTCCTATAGGTCAGTTCCTTATAACGTTATTGAATAGGTGTGCTGTCAAAACGGCCGTCCTGGTATTAGACAGAAGAAGTAAGGCAAGACTCTATATTAGTTTCATCTTGCAAAACTGATACAAATTCCTGCTGACTCTCCTTCATTTATAGGGTACAAGAGCAATGTATTCGTAGTGTCAGACATTACCCAAAAGAAAAGCAAGATAACACCTGTAAAAATCATGCAACAAAGTAAAGGTGTGTGTGTGTGTGTGTGTTTGACGTCCACAACTCCCTCACACACACACACACGACTTACATGGGAGTTACAAGAGATAGTCTACTAAGTGTCATCATCGTCGTCGCTTTCCATAAATCGATTCTTTATAAAATATAAATCAATATTTTTTTTGCAAGTATAAATATTAAAATTAGAAAGCGGTGAATGATCTAAGTGTCATCATCGTCGTCGCTTTCCATAAATCGATTCTTTATAAAATATAAATCAATATTTTTTTTGCAAGTATAAATATTAAAATTAGAAAGCGGTGAATGATCATGATTAATGGTGAAGTGCAGTGGAGAAGTGGGGGAGGAAAGGGGGAGGTGGAGGGTGAATGATGATGATGGCAGATGAGGGATAAGGTATATGAGGTGTCAGGGTAGATGAGGAGGAGGGGGAAGGTGAGAAAGCCTGGAGGAGGAACGGGAGGCAAGGTGACGGGTGTAGGAGTGGGGGGTGGTAGCTGGCCTTAAGTAGTGGCTACGTCATCCATATATTCACGACCCCCCTACTACCTCCCACGACCCCCCACTACTACCTCCATCCTCCCTCCCTCACACATCCGAGCCTCGCCTTAGCCTGCTGACCCAACTCCATCAGATAAACACCTCTATTTACCATCACAAACCTCAACAAACGTACATATGGACAATAATAATACAGGAATCAAAATGTACGAACTTATCACACTTAGAGGTTCACCGAATGACTATACACCCACACACCCTCTAGAAGCTCCAGGAGTAACAAGGTGACAGTAAAGAACCTTGACTTATGACCTCTCGCTACTCAACACTCTCTCTAAAGGCACCTGGTTAAGGGAGTCTGTTCTACTATCCTTTACTTCTCTCTCGTTGTTGTGTGTGATGGGGTGGACCAAGGAATACAGAAGCCCAAAGAGAGGAAGGAAATTGTTAGAGGAGACTCGTGTGTAATAAGATAAATGGGTAGAAATTGACAGTAGAAGGCTGAGACAGGTACACACACACACACTTCATTCCACAACGGTGCACAACCCAAAACTCTCAACACGTAAAATTCAAAGATGGAAACTATGAATAGTATCATATAAGCTGACTGTTCCAATAACCCCCATTCCAAATAGATAATGTTAGGTTGGGGTCTATTGCAACTGGGTCCTCTTTGACCTACAACTCACCGAACGTGCCCAATCCTAACCAAAACATAAGGGTTGGGGGGACCACTATGAATGAATCTCACTCCAAATGAACCCCAATCCTTATAATTATGGAGTCTTGAGCCGAGTTCGAACCCATCTGGTCTTGGGCTGAGTTAAACCTCATCTGGACTGGCTTACACCACCTGACAACCTACTCTAATGAGGAATGTAACTTCAATAATAGTTTTACCTGTAAACTTACAACACAAAAACAAACTTCAACTCGACCGCCTAACCATGAGATAACGGCACGGAATCCAGTCGTATTCAACACGGGTTTATAAAGTCACAGCTCGACCGGGGGTGAGTGTGTGTGTGCTGTAACACCCTGAGGGGATGAGGGAAAGTAGGAAAGACAAGTAAACAACGCTCCAGGTACAGTGGTGAGTGACTAAAGTGTTACAGTGGTGAGTGGCTGAAGTGGTACAGTGGTGAGTGGCTGAAGTGTTACAGTGGTGAGTGACTAAAGTGTTACAGTGGTGAGTGGCTGAAGTGGTACAGTGGTGAGTGGCTGAAGTGTTACAGTGGTGAGTGGCTGAAGTGTTACAGTGGTGAGTGACTAAAGTGTTACAGTGGCTCAAGCGTTACAGTGGTGAGTGACTGAAGTGTTACAGTGGTGAGTGGCTGAAGTGTTACAGTGGTGAGTGGCTGAAGTGTTACAGTGGTGAGTGGCTGAAGTGTTACAGTGGTGAGTGGCTGAAGTGTTACAGTGGTGAGTGGCTTAAGTGTTACAGTGGTGAGTGGCTCAAGTGTTACAGTGGTGAGTGGCCTGGCGTTACAGGGTGAGGGTGTTACAGTGGTGAGTGGCTCAAGTGTTAGCAGTGGTGAGTGGCTCAAGTGTTACAGTGGTGAGTGGCTCAAGTGTTACAGTGGTGAGTGGCTCAAGCGTTACAGTGGTGAGTGACTGAAGTGTTACAGTGGTGAGTGGCTGAAGTGTTACAGTGGTGAGTGGCTGAAGTGTTACAGTGGTGAGTGGCTGAAGTGTTACAGTGGTGAGTGGCTGAAGTGTTACAGTGGTGAGTGGCTTAAGTGTTACAGTGGTGAGTGGCTCAAGTGTTACAGTGGTGAGTGGCTCAAGTGTTACAGTGGTGAGTGGCTCAAGTGTTACAGTGGTGAGTGGCTCAAGCGTTACAGTGGTGAGTGACTGAAGTGTTACAGTGGTGAGTGGCTGAAGTGTTACAGTGGTGAGTGGCTGAAGTGTTACAGTGGTGAGTGGCTGAAGTGTTACAGTGGTGAGTGGCTGAAGTGTTACAGTGGTGAGTGGCTTAAGTGTTACAGTGGTGAGTGGCTCAAGTGTTACAGTAGTGAGTGGCTGAAGTGTTACAGTGGTGAGTGGCTCAAGTGTGCAGTAGTGAGTGGCTCAAGTGTTACAGTGGTGAGTGGCTCAAGTGTTACAGTAGTGGTGGCTCTAAGTACAGTGGTGAGCGGCTCAAGTGTTACAGTGGTGAGTGGCTGATGTTACATTAGTGAGTGGCTTAAGTGTTACAGTGGTGGTGGAAGTGTTACAGTGGTGAGTGGTTGAAGTGTTACAGTGGTGAGTGGCAAGTGTTGTGGTGAGTGGCAAGTGTTACAGTGGTGGTGGCTGAAGTGTTACAGTGGTGGTGGCTTAAGTGTTACAGTGGTGATGTGAAGTGTTACAGTGGTGAGTGGCTCAAGTGTTACAGTGGTGAGTGGCTGAAGTGTTACAGTGGTGAGTGGCTCAAGTGTTACAGTGGTGAGTGGCTCAAGTGTTACAGTGGTGAGTGGCTCAAGTGTTACAGTGGTGAGTGGCTGAAGTGTTACAGTGGTGAGTGGCTGAAGTGTTGTGGTGAGTGGCTCAAGTGTTACAGTGGTGAGTGGTTAGTGTTACAGTGGTGAGTGGCTGAAGTGTTACAGTGGTGGTGGCTGAAGTGTTACAGTGGTGAGTGTCAAGTGTTACAGTGGTGAGTGGTTGAAGTGTTACAGTAGTGAGTGGCTGAAGTGTTACAGTAGTGGTGTTTCAGTGTTACAGTGGTGAGTGGTTGAAGTGTTACAGTAGTGAGTGGCTGAAGTGTTGCTGGTGAGTGGCCTGGAACAGTGGTGAGTGGCTGAAGTGTTACAGTAGTGAGTGGCTGAAGTGTTACAGGGTGAGTGGCTCTAAGGTTACAGTGGTGAGTGGTTGAAGTGTTACAGTTGAGTGTTCAGGAGTGGCTGAAGTGTTACAGTGGTGAGTGGCTCAAGGTTACAGTGGTGAGTGGTGGAAGTGTTACAGAGAGTGGCTGAAGTGTTACAGAGGAGGGCTCAAGTACAGTGGTGAGTGGCTGAAGTGTTACAGTAGTGAGTGGCTGAAGTGTTACAGTGGTGAGTGGCTCAAGTGTTACAGTGGTGAGTGGTTGAAGTGTTGCAGTGGTGAGTGGCTCAAGTGTTACAGTGGTGAGGGTCTAAGTGTTACAGTGGTGAGTGGTTGAAGTGTTACAGTGGTGAGTGGCTCAAGTGTTACAGTGGTGAGTGGCTGAAGTGTTACAGTGGTGAGTGGCTTATGTTACAGTGGTGAGTGGCTTAAGTGTTACAGTGGTGAGTGCTGAAGTGTTACAGTGGTGAGTGGCTTATGTTACAGTGGTGAGTGGTTGAAGTGTTACAGTGGTGAGTGGCTGAAGTGTTACAGTGGTGAGTGGCTCAAGTGTTACAGTGGTGAGTGGCTGCAAGTTGCAGTGGTGAGTGGCTTATGTTACAGTGGTGAGTGGCTGAAGTGTTACAGTAGTGAGTGGCTGAAGTGTTACAGTAATGAGTGGCTGAAGTGTTACAGTAGTGAGTGGCTGAAGTGTTACAGTGGTGAGTGGCTGGTGTTACAGTGGTGAGTGGTTGAAGTGTTACAGTAGTGAGTGGCTGAAGTGTTACAGTAGTGAGTGGCTGAAGTGTTACAGTAGTGAGTGGCTGAAGTGTTACAGTAGTGAGTGGCCTGAAGTGTTACAGTGGTGAGTGGCTGAAGTGTTACAGTGGTGGAGTGGCGAAGTGTTACAGTGGTGAGTGGCTGAAGTGTTACAGTGGTGAGTGGCTGAAGTGTTACAGTGGTGAGTGGCTGAAGTGTTACAGTGGTGAGTGGCTGAAGTGTTACAGTGGTGAGTGGCTGAAGTGTTACAGTGGTGAGTGGCTGAAGTGTTACAGTGGTGAGTGGCTGAAGTGTTACAGTGGTGAGTGGCTGAAGTGTGACAGTCGAGTGGCTGAAGTGTTACAGTGGTGAGTGGCTGAAGTGTTACAGTCGTGAGTGGCTGAAGTGTTACAGTCGAGTGGCTGAAGTGTTACAGTCGTGAGTGGCTGAAGTGTTACAGTCGTGAGTGGCTGAAGTGTTACAGTGTGAAGTGTTACAGTAGTGAGTGGCTGAAGTGTTACAGTAGTGAGTGGCTGAAGTGTTACAGTGGTGAGTGGCTGAAGTGTTACAGTGGTGAGTGGCTGAAGTGTTATAGTGAGTGGCTGAAGGTTACAGTAGTGAGTGGCTGAAGTGTTACAGTCGTGAGTCTGAAGTGTTACAGTAGGAGTGGCTGAAGTGTTACAGTAGGAGTGGTCAGTGTTACAGTAGGAGTGGCTGAAGTGTTACAGTAGTGAGTGGCTGAAGTGTTACAGTAGTGAGTGGCTGAAGTGTTACAGTAGTGAGTGGCTGAAGTGTTACAGGCAGTGAGTGGCTGAAGGCAGTAGTGAGTGGCTGAAGAGTTACAGTAGTGAGTGGCTGAAGTGTTACAGTAGTGAGTGGTTGAAGTGTTACAGTAGTGAGTGGCTGAAGTGTTACAGTGAGTGGTCAGCACATGCAGTGAGTGCTGAAGTGTTACAGTAGTGAGTGGCTGAAGTGTTACAGTAGTGAGAGCTGAAGCAGTAGTGAGTGGCTGAAGTGTTACAGTAGTGAGTGGCTGAAGTGTTACAGTAGTGAGTGGCTGAAGTGTTACAGTAGTGAGTGGCTGAAGTGTTACAGTAGTGAGTGGCTGAAGTGTTACAGTAGTGAGTGGCTGAAGTGTTACAGTAGTGAGTGGCTGAAGTGTTACAGTAGTGAGTGGCTGAAGTGTTACAGTAGTGAGTGGCTGAAGTGTTACAGTAGTGAGTGGCTGAAGTGTTACAGTGAGTGGTGAAGTGTTACAGTAGTGAGTGGCTATGGAATGTCGTGAGTGGCTGAAGTGTTACAGTAGTGAGTGCCTGAAGTATACAGTAGTGAGTAGCGAAGCAGTAGTGAGTGTGAAGTGTACAGTAGTGAGTAGCTGAAGTGTTACAGCACGAGTGGCTGAAGTGTGCAGTGAGTGGCTGAAGTGTTACAGTAGTGAGTGGCTGATGTTACAGTAGTGAGTGGCTGAAGTTACAGTAGTGAGTGCTGAAGTGTTACAGAGTGAGTGGCTGAAGACAGTAGTGAGTGGCTGAAGTGTTACAGTAGTGAGTGGCTGAAGTGTTACAGTAGTGAGTGGCTGAAGTGTTACAGTAGTGAGTGGCTGAAGTGTTACAGTAGTGAGTGGCTGAAGTGTTACAGTAGTGAGTGGCTAAAGTGTTTGGTGAGTGATGGTTGAAGTGTACAGTAGTGAGTGGCTCAAGTGTTACAGTAGTGAGTGGCTGAAGTGTTACAAGTATATCCTGGATCTACAGTAGTGAGGATCTATGTATAATTTAAAGGCTCAAGACACACCTGACTCCATGTAAGGGCTCAAGACACACCTGACTCTACTTATAAGAGGCTCAAGACACACCTGACTCCGTAAGGGCTCAAGACACACCTGACCGTGTAAAGGCTCAAGACACACCTGACCTCCGCGATATACAGAGGAGTAGCGAAGGAACGTTCTTCAGCGAGTCACAGTTGGAGTCATGTGTTTGGTCTGCCACCGATAGTTATAGTCCTGCTGTGCCTGACCTGCCCGCCTACTGCCTGCCACTGATATTATAGTCCTGCTGTGCCTGACCTGCTCGCTCTACTGCTGCCACCGATAGTTATAGTCCTGCTGTGCCTGACCTGCTCGCCTACTACTGCCACCGATAGTTATAGTCCTGCTGTGCCCTGACCTGCTCCTCTCACTGCTGCGACTGATAGTTATAGTCCTGCTGTGCCTGACCTGCTCGCTCTATTCTGCTGCCACTGATAGTTATAGTCCTGCTGTGCCTGACCTGCTCGCTCTACTGCTGCCACTGATAGTTATAGTCCTGCTGTGCCTGACCTGCTCGCTCTACTGCTGCGACTGATAGTTATAGTCCTGCTGTGCCTGACCTGCTCGCTCTACTGCTGTGACTGGATAAGTTGAGTCCTGCTGTGCCTGACCTGCTCGCTCTACTGCTGCGACTGATAGTTATAGTCCTGTTGCCTGACCTGCTCGCTCTACTGCTGCGACTGATAGTTATAGTCCTGCTGTGCCTGACCTGCTCGCTCTACTGCTGTGACTGATAGTCCTGCTGTGCCTGACCTGCTCGCTCTACTGCTGTGACTGATAGTTATAGTCCTGCTGTGCCTGACCTGCTCGCCTACTGCTGCCACTGATAGTTATAGTCCTGCTGTGCCTGACCTGCTCGCCTACTGCTGCGACTGATAGTTATAGTCCTGCTGTGCCTGACCTGCTCTACTGCTGCGACTGATAGTTATAGTCCTGTGTACCTGACCTGCCGCCTGCTGCGCACTGATAGTTATAGTCCTGCTGTGCCTGACCTGCTCGCTCTACTGCTGAGACTGATAGGTTATAGTCCTGCTGTGCCTGACCTGCTCGCTCTACTGCTGCGACTGATAGTTATAGTCCTGCTGTGCCTGACCTGCTGCTCGCTCTACTGCTGCCACTGATATAAGTCCTGCTGTGCCTGACCTGCTCGCTCTACTGCTGCGACTGATAGTTATAGTCCTGCTGTGCCTGACCTGCTCGCTCTACTGCTGCCACTGATAGTTATAGTCCTGCTGTGCCTGACCTGCTCGCCTACTGCGAGACTGATAGTTATAGTCCTGCTGTGCCTGACCTGCTCGCCTACTGCTGCGACTGATAGTTATAGTCCTGCTGTGCCTGACCTGCTCGCTC
Source organism: Homarus americanus (assembly GCF_018991925.1). Taxonomy (NCBI): domain Eukaryota; kingdom Metazoa; phylum Arthropoda; class Malacostraca; order Decapoda; family Nephropidae; genus Homarus; species Homarus americanus. Next base: position 10,218,798 of record NW_024715228.1, read on the forward strand.
TACTGCTGTGACTGATAGTTATAGTCCTGCTGTGCCTGACCTGCTCGCTCCACTGCTGCGACGATAGTTATAGTCCTGCTGTGCCTGACCTGCTCGCTTACTGCTGAGACTGATAGTTATAGTCCTGCTGTGCCTGACCTGCTCGCTCTACTGCTGCCACTGATAGTTTATCCTGCCTGCCTGACCTGCTCGCTCTACTGCTGCGACTGATAGTTATAGTCCTGCTGTGCCTGACCTGCTCGCTCACTGCTGCGACTGATAGTTATAGTCCTGCTGTGCCTGACCTGCTCGCTCTACTGCTGCGACTGATAGTTATAGTCCTGCTGTGCCTGACCTGCTCGCTCTACTGCTGCGACTGGTAGTTATAGTCCTGCTGTGCCTGACCTGCTCGCTCCACTGCTGCGCACTGATAGTTATAGTCCCTCTGCCTGACCTGCTCGCTCACTGCTGCCACTGATAGGTTATAGTCCTGCTGTGCCCTGACCTGCTCGCTCTACTGCTGCACCAGATAGTTATAGTCCCGCTATGCCTGACCTGCTCGCTCTACTGCTGCCACTGATAGTTATAGTCCTGCTGTGCCTGACCTGCTCGCCTACTGCTGCCACTGATAGTTATCCGCTGTGCCCTGACCTGCCGCCTCTACTGCTGCGACTGATAGTTATAGTCCTGCTGTGCCTGACCTGCTCGCCTACTGCTGCCACTGATAGTTATAGTCCTGCTGTGCCTGACATGCTCGCTCTATTGCTGCCACCGATAGTTAGAGTCCTGCTGTGCCTGACCTGCTCGCCTACTGCTGCCACTGATAGTTATAGTCCTGCGGTGCCTGACCTGCTCGCTCTACTGCTGTGATGATAGTTATAGTCCTGCTGTGCCTGACCTGCTCGCCTACTGCTGCGACTGATAGTTATAGTCCCTGCGGCCTGACCTGCTCGCTCTACTGCTGCCACTGATAGTTATAGTCCCGCTGTGCCTGACCTGCTCGCTCTACTGCTGCCACTGATAGTTATAGTCTGCTGCCTGACCTGCTCGCCTACTGCTGCGACTGATAGTTATAAACCTGCTGTGCCTGACCCTCCCTCTACTGCTGCGACTGAGAGTTATAGTCCTGCTGTACCTGACCTCTACCGCTGAGACGATAAATCGCCGGGACCTGCCTGCTCACGCCGGACTGATAGTTATAGTCCATGTGCCTGACCTGCTCGCTCTACTGCTGAGACTGGATATATAGTCCTGCGCCTGACCTGCCCGCTCACTGCTGAGACTGATAGTTAAGTCCTGCTGTGCCCACCCCGCCTACTGCCCACTGATAGTTATAGTCCTGCCTGCCTGACCTGCTCGCTCTACTGCTGACTGATATAGTCCTGCTGTGCCTGACCTGCTCGCCTACTGCTGCGACTGATAGTTAGTCCTGCTGTGCCTGACCTGCCGCTCTACTGCTGCGACTGATAGTTATAGTCCTGCTGTGCCTGACCTGCTCGCCTACTGCTGCACCGATAGTTATGTCCGCTGCCTGACCGCCGCTCCACTGCTGCGACTGATAGTTAGTCCCCTGTGCCTGACCTGCCTGCCTACTGCTGCCACTATAGTTATAGTCCTGCTGTGCCTGACCTGCTCGCCTACCGCTGCGACCGATAGTTTAGTCCTGCTGTGCCGACCTGTCGTCACTGCTGCCACTGATAGTTATAGTCCTGCTGTGCCTGACCTGCCCGCTCATTGCTGCGACTGGATAGTTATAGTCCTGCTGTACCTGACCTGCTCGCCTCACTGCTGCCACTGATAGTTATAGTCCTGCTGTGCCTGACCTGCTCGCTCTATGCTGTGACTGATAGTTATAGTCCTGCTGTGCCTGACCTGTCGCTCTACTGCTGCGCATTGAAGGGCCCCTCTGCCTGACCTGCTCGCTCTACTGCCACTGATAGTTATAGTCCTCTGTGCCAGTACAACACAACAGCCAGGACAACCCAACAGGTGCCAACACAACCCAAAGTGCCAGTACAACCCAACAAGTGTCAACACAACCCAACAGGTGCCAGCACAACCCAACAGTAGCCAACACAACCCAACAGGCAAGCAGTGCCACAGGTGTAAGACAAGCCAACAGGGTCAACACAACCCAACAGGTGCCAGTACAACCAACAGTGTCAACACAACCCAACAGGTGCCAGTACAACCCAACAGGTACCAGACAACCCAACAGGTGTCAACACAACCCAACAGGTGTCAACACAACCCAACAGGAGCAGTACAACCCAACAGGTAACACACCCCAACAGGTGCAGTAAATCCCAACAGGTGTGAACACACCCAACAGGGCTTAAACCAACAGGTGTCAACACAACCCAACAGGTGCCAACACAACCAACAGGTGTCAACACAACCCAACAGGTGCCAGTACAACCAACAGGTGTCAACTACAATCCAACATGTGTCAGCACAACCAATGAAAAGCATACAACCCAACAGCTAACACTACCCAACAGGTGCCAGATAAACCCAACAGGTGTCAGTACAACCCAACAGGTGCCAGTACAACCAACAGGTGTATAACCCAACAGGTGCCAACACAACCCAACAGGTACCAATACAACCCAACAGGTGTTGCAAACCCAACAGGGCCAGTACAACCCAACAGTGCCAGTACAACCCAACAGGTCCCAATACAACCCAACAGGTGCCAACACACCCAACAGGTGCCAACACAACCCAACAGGTGCCGCACAACCCAACAGGTGCCAGTACAACCCAACAGCTAGTACAACCCAACAGGTGCCAGTACAACCCAACAGGTGCCAGTACAACCCAACAGGTGCCAGTACAACCCAACAGGTGCCAGTACAACCCAACAGGTGCCAGTACAACCAACAGGAGCACACAACCCAACAGGTGTCAACACAACCTCCAAAAGCACACAACCAACAGGTGCCAGTCAACCCAACAGGTGCCAGTAAACCAACAGGTGCCAACACAACCCAACAGGTGCTGCCAACCCAACAGGTGCCAGTACAACCAACAGGTGCCAGACAACCCAACAGGTGCCAGTACAAACCAACAGGGCCAGTACAATCCAACAGGTGCCAGTACAACCCAACAGGAGCAGTACAACAACAGGTGCCAGTACAACCACAGGTGAAAGCACAACCCAACAGGTGCCAGTACAACCCAACAGGTGCCAACACAACCCCAACAGGTGCCAGTACAACCCAACAGGTATCCAGATACAACCCAACAGGTGCCAGTACAACCCAACAGGTGCCAGTACAACCAACAGGTGCCAGTACAACCCAACAGGCAGTACAACCAACACATAACCCAACAGGTGCAGTACAACCCAACAGGTGCCAACACAACCCAACAGGTGCCACACAACCCAACAGGTGCCAGTACAATCCAACAGGTGCTAATACAACCCAACAGGTGCCAGTACAACCCAACAGGTGTCAACACAACCCAACAGCTCAGTACAACCCAACAGGTGCCAATACAACCAACAGGTATAGTACAACCCAACAGGTGCCAGTACAACCAACAGTTAGTACAACCAACAGGTGCCAGTACAACCCAACAGGTGCCAGTAACAATCCAATAGGTGCCAATACAACCCAACAGGTGTCAGTACAACCCAGGTGCCAGCACAATCCAACAGGTGCCAACACAACCAACAGGTGCCAGTACAACCCAACAGGTCCAACACAAACCCAACAGGTGCCAATACAACCCAACAGGTGCCAGTACTAACCAACAGGTGCCAGTACAACCCAACAGGAAAGTAACACAACCCAACAGGTGTCAATACAACCAACAGGTGTCAGTACAACCCAACAGGTGCCAGTACAATCCAATAGGTGCCAATACAACCCAACAGGTGTCAGTACAACCCAACAGGTGCTCTAGTACATCCAATAGGTTAGTACAACCCAACAGGTGCCAGTACAATCCAATAGGGAAGCATAAACCAACAGGTGTCAGTACAACCCAACAGGTGCCAGTACAAACCAACAGGTGCCAGTACAACCCAACAGGTGCCAGTAAACCAACAGGCACAACCCAACAGGTGTCAGTACAACCCAACAGGTCCAGTACAACCCAACAGGTGCCAAGCAAACCAACAGGGACAACGGTATAAACAACAACCCAACAGGTGCCAGTACAACCCAACAGGTGCCAGTACAATCCAATAGGTGCTACAACTCAACAGGAAAGGTACAACCTAACAGTGTCAACACAACCAACAGAGTCAGTACAACCCAACAGGTGTTGCACAACCCAACAGGGATACAACCCAATAGGTGTGGTACAACCCAACAGGTGCCAGTACAATCCAACAGGTGCCAGTACAACCCAACAGGTCCTAATAACCCAACAGGTGCCAATAACCCAATAAAAGTGTACAACCAACAGGTGCCAGTACAACCCAACAGGTGCCAGCACAACCCAACATAGGATACAAACCCAACAGGTGCAGCAAACCTAACAGGTGCCAGTACAACCCAACAGGTGCCAGTAACAAACCCAGGTGCCAGTACAACCCAACAGTGCCAGTACAACCCAACAGGTGCCAGTACAACCCAACAGCCAGTACAACCCAACAGGTGCCAGTACAACCCAACAGGTGCCAGTACAACCAACAGCTATTACAACCAACAGATGCAACCCAACAGGTGCCAGTACAACCCAACAGGTAGCATACACCCAACAGGTGCCAATACAACCCAACAGGTGCCAGTAAACCCAACAGGTGCCAGTACAACCCAACAGGTGCCAGTACAACCCAACAGGTGCCAGTACAACCAACAGGTGCCAGTACAACCCAACAGGTGCCAGTACAACCCAACAGGTGCCAGTACACCCAACAGGTGCCATTACAACCCAACAGGTGCCAAAGGCCCCAACAGGTGCCAGTACAACCCAACAGGTGCCAGTACAACCCAACAGGTGCCAATACAACCCAACAGGTGCCAGTACAACCCAACAGGTGCCAGTACAACCCAACAGGGAAAGTAGTAATAACCCAACAGGTGCCAGTACAACCCAACAGGTTAGTACAACCTAACAGGTGCTAGCATAACCTAACAGGTGCTAGTGCACAACCCAACAGGTGCCAGTACAACCCAACAGGTGCTAGTACAACCCAACAGGTGCCAGTACAACCCAACAGGTGCCAGTACAACCCAACAGGTGCACAACCCAACAGGTGCCAACACAACCCAACAGGTTAACAGAACCCCAAAGGCAAGCACAACCCAACAGGTGCCAGTAAAACCCAACAGGTGCAACCCAACAGGTGGTAACCCAACAGGTGCCAGTACAACCCAACAGGTGCCAGTACAACCCAACAGGTGCAGTGCAACCCAACAGGTGCCAGTACAACCCAACAGGTGCTAGTACAACCAACAGGTGCCAGTACAACCCAACAGGTTAGTACAACCCAACAGGTGCCAGTACAACCCAACAGGCCCCAACAGGTGCCAGGCACAACCCAACAGGTCTCAACACACCCAACAGGTGCTGCAGTACAAATCCAACAGGTAGTACAACCCAACAGGTCCCAACAGAAAGTCAGTACAACCCAACAGGTCTCAACAGGTGCCAGTACAACCCAACAGGTGCCAGTACAACCCAACAGGTAGTACAACCCAACAGGTGCCAGTACACCCAACAGGTGCTAGTACAACCCAAAAAGGCACCCAACAGGTCTCAACACAACCCAACAGGTGCCAGTACAACTCAATAACAGGAAGCAGTACAACCCAACAGGTCCCAACACAACCCAACAGGTGCCAGTACAACCCAGCAGCTAGCAACCTACCAGCAAAGGTAGTACAACCCAGCAGGTGCCAGTACAACCCAGCAGGCAACACAACCCAACATAGACACGGTGCCAGTACAACCCAACAGGTGTCAGTACAAACCCAGCAGGTCAGTACAACCACAGGAGCAGTACAACCAGCAGGTGTTCAGTACAACCCAGCAGGTGCTAGTACAACTCAACAGAATCTAAAAGCAGTGCCTAAAACAGGTGCCAGTACAACCCAACAGGTGCCAGTACAACCCAACAGGTGCCAGTACAACCCCACATAAACCAACAGGTGCCAGCAACAGCAGGTGCCAGTACAACCCAACAGGTGCCAGTACAACCCAACAGGTGCCAGTACAACCAACAGGTGCCAGTACAACCCAACAGGTGCCAGTACAACCCAACAGGAAAATCAAGCAGTTACAACTACAAAAACAACCCAACAGGTCCAACACAACCCAACAGGTGCCAGTACAACCCACAGTGCCAGCACAACCAGGTGCCAGTACAACCCAACAGGTCCCAACACAACCCAACAGGTGCCATAACCCAACAGGAAACAACAACCCAACAGGTGCCAGTACAAACCCAACAGGTGCCAGTACAACCCAGAGGTGCCAGACAACCCCAGCAGAAGCAAACCCAACAGGAGCCTAACACACCCAACAGGTGCTAACACAATCAACAGGTGCTAAAGAACTGTAAACAACCAGCAGGTGCCAGTACAACCCAACAGGTCCCAATACAACCCAGAACAGGTACACAAATAAAGTAGCACAACCCAACAGGTGTACAACCCAACAGGTGCCAGTACAACCCAAGCAAGTAGTACAACCCAGCAGGTGCAAATAAACCACAACAGGTGCAGACAAAGAGGTGCCAGTACAACGAACAACCCCAGCAGGTGCTAGTACAACCCAACAGGTCTCAACACAACCCAACAGTTAGTACAACCCAACAGGTGCTAGTACAACGCAGAAAACACACCAAAGAAGTCCAAGACACCCAACAGTTAGTACAACCCAACAGGTCCAACACAACCCAACAGGTGCCAGGCACAACCAACAGGTGCTAGCAACCAAAAGAGAGCCAGTACAACCAGCAGGTGCTAAAAAGAACCAACAGTCCTAAACAAACCCAACAGTAGTAACCCAACATGAAAGCAAACACCCAACAGGTGCTAGTACAACCCACAGCACAACCAGCAGGTGCTAGTACAACCTAACAGGTGCCAGTACACCCAACAGGTGCCAGCAAGAAACTGCAAAGAAAACCCAACAGGTGCCAGTACAACCCAACAGGTGCCATAGTACAACCCAACAGGTGCCAGTACAACCTAAACAGGAAACAACCCAACAGAAGCAACAACCAACAGGTGCCAGTAACCAACAAGTCTAACAGGTACAACCAACAGGTGCTAACACAACCCAACAGGTGCTAGTACAACCAGCTACACAACCTAACAGGTGGCAGTACACATCCCAGCAGGTGCCAGTACAACCCAACAGGTGCCAGCAAACCCAACAGGTGCCAGTACAACCCAACAGGTGCCAGTACAACCCAGCAGGTGCCAGTACAACCCAACAGGTGTCAGTACAACCCAACAGGTCCCCAACAACACAACCCAACAGGTGCCATAGCCCAACAGGTGCCAGTACAGCGGTGCCATTCAACAGGTGCCAGTACAACCCAACAGGTGCCAGTACAACCAGCAGGTGCCAGTACACCCAACAGGTGCCAGTACAACCCAACAGGTGCCAGTACAACCCAACAGGTGCCAGTACAACCCAACAGGTCCCAACACAACCCAACAGGTGCCAGTACAACAGCAGGTGCCAGTACAACCCAACAGGTACTCCCCAGTTACAACAACCCAGCAGGTGCCAGTACAACCCAACAGGTCCCAACACAACAACAGGTGCCAGTACCCCAACAGGTGCCAGTACAACCCAACGGGTTACAGCACGGTGCCAACAACAGGTGCCAACACAACCCAACAGGTGCCAGTACAACCCAACAGGTGCCAGTACAACCCAACAATTGCCAACCCAACAGTTGCCAGTACAACCCAACAGGTGCCAGTACAACACCAATGCCATACCACCAGTTATACAACCAACAGGTGCCAGTACAACCCAACAGGTGCCAGTACAACCCAACAGGTGCCAGCACAACCCAACAGGTGCCGATACAACAACAGGAAGTACAACCACACAGGTGTATACAACCAACAGGTGCCAGTACACAAGCAGGTGCCATTGTACAACAGGTTCATAACAGGTGCCAGTACCAACGTACCAGTAACAAGTGCCAGTACAACCTCACAAACAGACAATGCCAGTACAACCCAACAGTTCCCAACCCAAAGGTGCCAACGGTTTAATACAACCAACAAACAGGTGCCAAGTACAACCCCAACAGGTGCCAGTACAACCCAACAGGTATCAACAACAAAACGTAACAATAACAGGAACAGTACAATCCAACAGGTGCCAGTACAACCCAACAGGTGCCAGTACAAACCAACAGGTGTCCAACAGGTGTAACACAAACAGAGGGTGCCAGTACAACCCAACCAATTACAATAACCAACAGGTGCCAATACAACCAAGCAGTACCAGCCCAACAGGTGCCAGTACAACCCAACAGGTGCCAGTACCAACCCAACAGGTGCCAGTACAACCCAACAGGTGCAGTACAACCAATAAGGTGCCAATACAACCCAACAGGTGTCAGTACAACCCAACAGGTGCAGTCCATCCCACACAACCCAACAGAACAACAGGTGCAACAACCCAACAGCAGTGCCAGTACAACCCAACGGTTCGTCAAACGTCCAGTACAACCCAACGGTGCAATCTAAAACAGGTGCCAGTACAACCCAACAGGTCCATACAACCCAACAGGTGCCGTACATAACCCAACAGGTCATCATAGTACAACCCAACAGGTGCCAACTACAGCAG
>NW_024715228.1:10227657-10280585 GCF_018991925.1 Homarus americanus
CAGTACAACCCAACAGGTCCTGTAACACAACCCAACAGGTGCCAGTAATAACCCAACAGGTGTCAATACAACCAAGCAGGTGCCAGTACAACCCAACAGGTCCCAACACAACCCAACAGGTGCCAGTACAACCTAACAGGTGCCAGTGTACAACCCAACAGGTGCCAGTACAACCCAACAGGTCCCAACACAACCCAACAGGTGCCAGTACAACCCAACAGGTGTCAATACAACCCAGCAGGTGCCAGTACAACCCGCAGCAGGTGCTAGTACAACCCAGCAGGTGCTAGTACAAACCCAGCAGGCCAGTAATAACCCAACAGGTGCCAGTACAACCCGCAACAGGTCCCAACACAACCCAACAGGTGCCAGTACAACCCAACAGGTGCCAGTACAACCCAGCAGGTGTCAGTACAACCCAACAGGTGTCAGGCACAACCCAACAGGTCCCAACACAACCCAACAGGTGCCAGTAATAACCCAACAGGTGCCAGTACAACCCAGCAGGTGTCAGTACAACCTAACAGGTGCCAGTGCATAACCCAACAGGTGCTAGCATGAACCCCAGCAGGTGCCAGTACAACCCAACAGGTGCCAGCACAACCCAGCAGGTGCCAGTACAACCCAGCAGGTGCCAGTACACCCAGCAGGTGCTGAAAGTGGCATAACCCTAACAGGTCCTTAACACAACCCAACAGGGTGCCCAGGTACAACCCAGCAGGTGCCAGTACAACCCCAGCAGGTGCCAACACAACCCAACAGGTCCCAACACAACCCAGCAGGTGCCAGTACAACCCAACAGGTCCCAACACAACCCAACAGGTGCCAGTACAACCCAACAGGTGCCAGTACAACCCAACAGGTGCCAGTACAACCCAGCAGGTGCCAGTACACAACCCAACAGGTCCCAACACAACCCAACAGGTGCCAGTACAACCCAACAGGTGCCAGTACAACCCAACAGGTGCCAGTACAACCCAGGTGCCAGTACAACCCAGCAGGTGCCAGCAACCCAGCAGGTGCCAGTACAACCTAACAGGTGCCAGTGCACAACCTCCAGCAGGTGCCAGTACAACCCAACAGGTGCCAGTAATAACCTAACAGGTGCCAGTACAACCCAACAGGTGCCAGTGTACAACCTAACAGGTGCCAGTACAACCCAACAGGTGCCAGTACAAACCCTAACAGATGCCAGTGTGGCTAACCTGGCCAGGTGCCAGTATTAAACCTAACAGGTGGTACTGGAAGCAACCCAACAGGTGCTAGTACAACCCGCAGCAGGTGCCAGCAACCCAGCAGGTGCTAGTAATAACCCAGCAGGTGCTAGTACAACCCAGCAGGTGCCAGTACAACCTTAGCAGGTGCCAGTACAACCAGGTGCCAGTACAACCCGCTAACAGATGCCAGTACAACCCAACAGGTGCCAGTACAACCCAAGCAACATGTGCCATTACAACCCAACAGGTCCCCAACACAACCCAACAGGTGCCAGTACAACCCCAACATGTGCTATTACAACCCAACATGTGCCATTACAACCCAACAGGTCCCAGTATAACCCAACAGGTGCTGCTAACACAACCTAACAGGTGTCAGTACAACCCAATAGGGTGCTAGTACAACCTTAACAGGTGCCAGGTAATAAACTAACAGGTGCTAGTACAACCTAACAGGTGCCAGTACAATCCTAATAGGTGCTAACAGACCCTAACAGGGCCAACACAACCCAAATGGCAGCTTTTCTCCAACACAACCCAACAGGTGCCAGTATCCCAACAGGGTGCCAGTGCCAATCCAATAGGTGCCAGTACAACCTAAACAGGTGCCACAGTACTAACCAATAGTCAGTACAACCCAACAGGTGCCAAATACGGGAAACCAACAGGTGGCCGGAATACAACCCAACAGGTGTCAGCACAAACCTAACAGGTGCCAGTAACAATCCAATAGGTGCTAATACAACTCCAACAGGTGTCAGTACACAACCTAACAGGTGCTAGTAATAATCCAATAGGTTGGGGCATAAACCCACAAAGGTAATAACCCAATAGGTGCTGGGTACAACCCAACAGTAAAAGTTAAAGCATTAACCTGCAGCCAATACAAACCCAACAGGTGTCAGCATCCTACCAGGTGCCAGCAATAATCCAAAGAAAGCCAGTACAACCCAACAGGTGCCAGTACAACCCATCAGGTCCCAACACAACCTAACAGGTGCCATTACAACCTAACAGGTGCCAGTAATTAACTACAGAGTCGTGTACAACCCAACAGGTCCCAACACAACCCAACAGGTAAGTCAGTTTAACCTGGGCAGGTGCTAGTAATAATCCAATAGGTGCTAGTACAACCTAACAGGTGCCAGTACAACCCTAACAGGGTGCCAGTATTAACTAATAGGTGCCAGGTACAACCTAACAGGTGCCAGTACTAACCAATAGGTGCCAGCACAACCCAACAGGTCCCAAATAGCCAACCCAACAGGGTGCCAAAGTGCCAACCTGCAACAGGTGCTAGTACAACCCAGCAGGTGCCAGTACAACCCAACAGGTCCTAACACAACCCAATGAGGTCCCCAACACAACCCAACAGGTCCCAACAACCTAACAGGTGCCAGTATTAACCTAACAGGTGCCAGTAATAACCTAGCAGGTGCCAGTGTACAACCTAGCAGGTGCTAGTAATAACCAGCAGTGGTGCTAGTACAACCCACGTTAGTACAACCTAACAGATGCCACACAACCTAACAGGTGCCAGTACAACCTAACATAAAGCATTACAACCCAACAGGTTGTGCACAAGCCAACAGGTCCCAACACAACCCAAGAGCCAGTACAAATCAACAGGTGCTGAAGTACCATCCTAACAGGGTGCTAGTACAACCAGCAGGTGCCAGTACAACCCAGCAGGTGCCAGTACAAATCCCAGCAGGTGCCAGTACAACCTAACAGATGCCAGTACAACCAAAAAGGTGCCAGTACAACCCAACAGGTGCCAGTACAACCAGCAGTAGTGCCAAAGCAAACCTAGCAGGTGCCAGTATGTCCCTAATAGTGCCAGTACAACCTATTAGGTGCTAGTACCACCCAACAGGTGCCAGTAACAACCCAACAGGTGCCAGTACAACCTAACAGGGTGCTGTAGCACAACCTAATAGGTGCCAGTAATAATCCAATAGGGTGCCAGTACAACCTGCAACAGGTGCCAGGCACAACCCAACAGGTGCCAGTACAACTTAACACAGGTGCCCATACAACCCAACAGGTCCTAACACAACCCAACAGGTGCCAGGTAATAACCCAACAGGTCCCAACACAACCTAACAGGTGCCAGTAATAACCCAACAGGTCCCAACAGGTGCCAGTACAACCCAACAGGTGCCAGTAATAACCCAACAGGTGCCAGCACAACCCAACAGGTGCCAGTACAACCCAACAGGTCCCAACACAACCCAACAGGTGCCAGTACAACCCAACAGGTGCCAGTACAACCCAACAGGTCCTAACACAACCCAACAGGTGCCAGTACAACCCAGCAGGTGCTAGTAATAACCCAGCAGGTGCCAGTACAAACTTAGCAGGTGCCAGTACAACCCAGCAGGTGCAAATACAACCCAACAGGTGCCAGTACAACCCAGCAGGTGCCAGTACAACCCAGCAGGTGCCAGTACAACCCAGCAGGTGCAAATACAACCCGGACAGGTGCCAGTACAACCCAGCAGGTGCCAGTACAACCCAGCAGGTACCAGTACAACCCCAGCAGGTGCCAGTACAACCTACCAGGTGCCAGTACAACCCAACAGGTGTCAGTACAACCCAACAGGTGCCAGTATTAACCCAACAGGTGCCAGTACACAACCCAGCAGGTGCCAGTACAACCCAGCAGGTGCCAGTACAACCCCAGCAGGTGCCAGTACAACCCCAGCAGGTGCTGGGTACAACCCAACAGGTGCCAGCCAACCCACAGGTCCCAACACAACCCAACAGGTGCCAGTACAACCCAACAGGTGTCAATATCACAACCAAGCAGGTGCCAGTACAACCCAACAGGTCCCAACACAACCCAACAGGTGCCAGTACAACCCAACAGGTCCCAACACAACCCTAACAGGTGCCAGTACAACCAGCAGGTGCCAGTACAACCCAACAGCAACCCAACAGGTCCCAACACAACCCAACAGGTGCCAGTACAACCCAACAGGTGTCAATACAAACCCAGCAGGTGCCAGTATTTCAACCCAGCAGGTGTTAGTACAACCCAGCAGTGCTAGTACAACCCAGCAGTTGTGCACAAACTAACAGGTGCCAGCGCACAACCCACCCAACAGGTCCCAATTGACAACCCAACAGGTGCCAGTACAACCCGCAACAGGTGCCAGTACAACCCAGCAGGTGCCGCACAACCCAACAGCAGTGCCAACCTAACAGGGTGCCAGTACAACCCAGCAGGTGCCAGTACAACCCTGCTAACAGGTGCCAGTACAACCTAGCAGGTGCCAGTACAACCCAGCAGGTGCCAGTACAACCCAACAGGTCCCAACACAACCCAACAGGTGCTAGCACAAACCCAGCAGCAGGTGCCAGTACAACCCAGCAGGTGCCAACACAACCCAACAGGTCCCAACACAACCCAGCAGGTGCCAGTACAACCCAACAGGTCCCAACACAACCTAACAGGTGCCAGTAATAAACCCAACAGGTGCCAGTACAAACTCCTTAGCAGGTGCCAGTACAACCCAACAGGTCCTAACACAACCCAACAGGTGCTAGTACAACCCAACAGGTGCCAGTACAACCCAGCAGGTGCCAGTACAACCCCAGCAGGTGCCAGTACAACCCAACAGGTGCCAGTACAACCCAGCAGGTGCCAGTACAACCCAACAGGTGCCAGTACAACCCAACAGGTGCCAGTAGCACAACCCAACAGGTGCCAGTACAACCCAACAGGTGCCAGTACAACCCAGCAGGTGCTAGTACAACCCAGCAGGTGCCAGTACAACCCAACAGATGCCAGTACAACCCAACAGATGCCAGTACAACCCAACAGGTGCCAGTACAACCCAACAGGTGCCAGCGTACAATCCCAGCAGGTGCCAGTACAACCCAATAGGTGCCAGTACCACCCAATGGGTGCCAGTACAACCAACAGGTGCCAGGGGTACAACCCAACAACAGGTGCTGCACAACCCAACAGGTGCCAGTACAACCCAACAGGTGCCAGTACAACCCAACAGGTGCCAGTACAACCCAACAGGTGCCAGTACAATCCAATAGGTGCCAGTACAACCTAACAGGTGCCAGTACAACCCAACAAGTGCCAGTAAGTACAACCCAACAGGTGCCAGTACAACCTAACAGGTGCCTATACAACCTAACAGGTCCCAACAACACAAATCCCAACAGGTGCCAGGTACAACCCAACAAACCTAACACAACCTAACAGGTGCCAGTGCGGCTGAACCCAATAACAGGTGCCAGTGTACAACCCACAGGTGCCAGTATTAACCTAACAGGTGCTGTGTGCATAACCCAACAGGTGCCAGTACAACCCAACAGGTCCCAAATACAACCTAACAGGTGCCAGTACAACCCAACAGGTCCCAACACAACCCAACAGGTGCTAGTACAAACCCAGCAGGTGCCAGTGCACAACCCAGCAGGTGCCAGTACAACCCAGCAGGTGCCAGTACAACCCAGCAGGTGCAAAATACAACCCAACAGGTGCCAGTACAACCCAGCAGGTGCCAGTACAACCCAGCAGCAGGTGCCAGTACAACCCAGCAGGTGCAAATACAACCCGACAGGGTGCTAGTACAACCCAGCAGGTGCCAGTACAACCCAGCAGGTACCAGTACAACCCAATAACAGATGCCAGTGTACAACCCAACAGGTGCCAGTACAACCTAACAGGTGCCAGGTACAAATCCAGCAGGTGCCAGTACAACCTAGCAGGTGCCAGTACAACCTAGCAGGTGCCAGTACAACCCAATATAGTGCCAGTACAACCTAACAGATGCCAGTACAACCCAACAGGTGCCAGTACAACCCAACATGTGCTATTACAACCCAACAGGTCCCAACACAACCCAACAGGTGCCAGTACAACCCAACATGTGCCATTACAACCCAACATGTGCCATTACAACCCAACAGGTCCCAGTATAACCCAACAGGTGCCAACACAACCCAACAGGTGTCAGTGCACAACCCAACAGGTGCCAGTACAACCTAACAGGTGCCAGTGTACAACCTAACAGGTGCGAGTACAACCTAACAGGTGCCAGTACAATCCAATAGGTGCCAATAACCCAACAGGTGTCAACACAACCTGTGGTGTCAACACAACCCAACAGGTGGCTAGTATTAACCCAACAGGTGCCAGTGTACAATCCAATAGGTGCCAGTAATAACCCAACAGGTGCCAGTACTAACCATAATAGGTGTCAGTACAACCCAACAGGTGCCAACACAACCCAACAGGTGTCAATACAACCCAACAGGTGTCAGGGGTAATAACCCAACAGGTGCCAGTACAATCCAATAGGTGCTAATACAACCTAACAGGTGTCAGTACAACCCCAACAGGTGCCAGTACAATCCAATAGGTGCCAGTACAACCCAACAGGTGCCAGTACAATCCAATAGGTGCTGTGTACAACCCAACAGGTGCCAGTACAATCCAATAGGTGCCAATACAACCCAACAGGTGTCAGTAATAACCCAACAGGTGCCAGTACAATCCATAATAGGTGCCAGTACAACCTAACAGGTGCCAGTACAACCCATCAGGTCCCAACACAACCTAACAGGTTAATACAACCCAACAGGTGCCAGTATCTAACCAATAGGTGTTGTGCACAACCCTAACAGGTCCCAACACAACCTAACAGGTGTCAGTGTACAACCCAACAGGTGCCAGTACAATCCAATAGGTGCTAGTACAACCCAACAGGTGCCAGTACAACCCAACAGGTGCCAGTACAATCCAATAGGTGCCAGTACAACCTAACAGGTGCCAGTACTAACCAATAGGTGCCAGTACAACCTAACAGGTCCTAACACAACCCAA
Organism: Homarus americanus; assembly: GCF_018991925.1. NCBI lineage: Eukaryota > Metazoa > Arthropoda > Malacostraca > Decapoda > Nephropidae > Homarus > Homarus americanus. The sequence goes on from NW_024715228.1 coordinate 10,234,726, forward strand.
CAGGTGCCAGTACAACCCAACAGGTGCCAGTACAACCTCCAGCAGGTGCCAGTACAACCCAACAGGTCCCAACACAACCTAACAGGCTGTCCCAACACAACCTTACCAGGTCCTAACACAACCTAACAGGTGCCAGGGTACAACCTAACAGGTGCCAGTACAACCAGCAGGTGCCAGCACAACCCAGCAGGTGCCAGTACAACCCAGCAGGTGCCAGTACAACCTAACAGGTGCCAGTACAACCCAACAGATGCCAGTACAACCCAACATGTGCCATTACAACCCAACATGTGCCATTACAACCCAACAGGTGCCAGTACAAGCCAACAGGTCCCAACACAACCCAACAGGTGCCAGTACAACCCATCAGCAGGCACAGAACCACCCAGGTGCCAGTACAACCCAACAGGTGCCAGTACAACCCAGCAGGTGCCAGTACAACCCCAGCAGGTGCCAGTACAACCCCAGCAGGTGCCAGTGCACAACCCAACAGATGCCAGTACAACCCAACAGGTGCCAGTACAACCCAACAGGTGCCAGTAATAACCCAGCAGGTGCCAGTACAACCCAGCAGGTGCCAGTACAACCCACAGGGTGCCAGTACAACCTAATAGGTGCCAGTACCACCCAACAGGTGCCAGTGGCTGAACCCAACAGGTGCCAGTACAACCCAATAGGTGCCAGTACAATCCAATAGGGTGCCAGTACAACCCAACAGGTGCCAGTACAACCTAACAAGTGCCAGTACAACCTCCAACAGGTGCCAGTAGTACAACCCAACAGGTGCCCATACAACCCAACAGGTCCCAACACAACCCAACAGGTGCCAGTACAACCCAACAGGTCCCAACACAACCCAACAGGTGCCAGTACAACCTAACAGGTCCTAACAGGTGCCAGTACAACCCAACAGGTGCCAGTACAAATCCTAACAGGTGCCAGTACAACCCAACAGGTCTCAACACAACCCAACAGGGTGCCAGTACAACCTAACAGGTGCCAGTACAACCCAACAGGTCCTAACAAACCCAACAGGTGCCAGCACAACCCCAGCAGGTGCCAGTACAACCCAGCAGGTGCTGGGGTACAACCCCAGCAGGTGCCAGTACAACCCCAGCAGGTGCCAGTACAACCCAGCAGGTGCAATTCAACCCAACAGGTGCCAGTACAAATCCCAGCAGGGTGCCAGTACAAACCCAGGTGCAAATACAACCCGACAGGTGCCAGTACAACCCAGCAGGCCAGTACAACCCAGCAGGTACCAGTACAACCCAGCAGGTGCCAGTACAACCTAACAGGTGCCAGTACAACCTAACAGGTGTCAGTACAACCCAACAGGTGCCAGTACAACCCAACAGGCACAACCCAACAGGTGCCAGTACAACCCAGCAGGTGCCAGTACAACCCAACAGGTGCCAGTACAACCCAGCAGGTGCCAGTACAACCCAGCAGGTGCCAGTACAACCCAGCAGGTGCCAGTACAAATCAACAGGTGCCAGTACAACCCAACAGGTCCCAACACAACCCAACAGGTGCCAGCACAACCTAACAGGTGTCAATACAACCAAGAAGGTGCCAGTACAACCCAACAGGTCCCAACACAACCTAACAGGTGCCAGTACAACCTAACAGGTCTCACCACAACCCCAACAGGTGCTAGTACAACCCAACAGGTGCCAGTAATAACCCAACAGGTCCCAACACAACCCAACAGGTGCCAGTACAACCTAACAGGAAATAATGCATAAATCCCAGCAGGAAAAGCTAGTATGTAAACTCAGCAGGTGTTAGTAACCTAGCAGGTGCTAGTACAACCCAGCAGGTGCCAGTACAAACCAACAGGTGCCAGTACAACCCAACAGGTCCTAACACAACCCAACAGGTGCCAGTACAACCTAACAGGTGCCAGTACAACCCAGTGGTGTCAGTAATAAACCCAACAGGCCAGTAAATAACCCAACAGGTCCCAACACAACCCAATAACAACAGGTGCCAGTAATAACCCAACAGGTGCCAGGTACAACCCAGCAGGTGTCAGTACAACCTAACAGGTGCCAGTACAACCCAACAGGTGCCAGTACAACCCAGCAGGTGCCAGTACAACCTAACAGGTGCTAGTACAACCCCAGCAGGTGCCAGTACAAATCCCAGCAGGTGCCAGTACAACCCAACAGGTCCCACCACAACCCAACAGGTGCCAGTGTACAACCCAGCAGGTGCCAGTACAACCCAGCAGGTGCCAACACAACCCAACAGGCTGTCCCAACACAACCTCAGCAGGTGCCAGTAATAACCCAACAGGTCCCAACACAACCCAACAGGTGCCAGTACAACCCAACAGGTGCTAGTACAACCCAACAGGTGCCAGTACAAATCCCAGCAGGTGCCAGTAATAACCCAACAGGTCCCAACACAACCCAACAGGTGCCAGTACAACCCAGCAGGTGCCAGTACAACCCAGCAGGTGCCAGTACAACCCAACAGGTGCCAGTACAACCCAGCAGTGGTGCCAGTACAACCTAACAGGTGCCAGTAACCGCAGGTGCCAGGTAACCCACACAGGTGCCAGGTACCACCCAACAGGTGCCAGTACAACCTACCAGCCAGCACAACCTTAACAGGTGCCAGTACAACCCAACAGGTGCTAGTACAACCTAACAGGTGCCAGTACAACCTTAACAGGTGCCAGTACAACCCAACAGGTGCCAGTGCACAATCCAATAGGTGCCAGTACAACCTAACAAGTGCCAGTAAAACCTAACAGGTGCCAGTAATAACCCAACAGGTGCCTATACAACCCAGTCAGGTCCCAACACAACCCAACAGGTGCTAGTGTACAAATCCTAACAGGTCCTAACACAACCCAACAGGTGCCAGTACAACCAACAGGTGCCAGTGAACAACCCAACAGGTCCCAACAGGTGCTGGGTAATAACCCAACAGGTGCCAGTACAACCCAACAGGTGCCAGTATTAACCCAACAGGTCCCAATGACACCCAACAGGTGCCAGTGGCAACCCAACAGGTGCCAGTACAACCTTAACAGGTCCTAACACAACCCAATAGGGCGTAGTACAACCCAGCAGGAAAAGCCAGCGCGGCCAACCCAGCAGGTGCCAAACCGTTATGCGCCAGCACAAACCCAAAAGCAAGCAAAACTACAAACCCAACAGGTGCCAGCACAACCTGCAGGTGCCAGTACAACCCAAAGGCAGCTGCAACCCCAGCAGGTGCAAATACAACCTATTTGCTGCACAACCCAGCAGGCTCAGCAACCTAGAAGTTAGCACACCCACAACCTATAACAGGAAATAACTGAATAGGGGGTGCAGTAGTAACTGAATAGGAAGTAGTGGAGAACAGAGAGTAGCCACACAAACCCCAACAGTGCCAGGCCGCAACCCAAAAGCAGGTGCCAGCACAACCCCAGCAGTGCCAGCACAAACCCAAAGAAAGCTTTTAAGTAAAACTTAAAGAGGGAAGAAACTTAACAAAGGTCCAACACAACCCAACAGGTGCCATAAACTTAAATAGGGCTAAGAAGTAAATCATGTACAAACTCAAATGCGTCCCAACAACCAACAGGTGCCAGTATGAACCTGGGCCAGGTCCTAACACAACCCAACAGGGTGCTAGTACAACCCAGGTGCCAGTAATAACCCAACAGGTGCCAGTACAACCCAACAGGTCCCAACACAACCCAACAGGTGCCAGTACAACCCAACAGGTGTCAATACAACCCAGCAGGTGCCAGTAATAACCCAGCAGCAGGCCAACCCCAGCAGGTGCTAGTACAACCCAGCAGGTGCCAGTGTACAACCCAACAGGTGCCAGTACAACCCAACAGGTCCTAACACAACCCAACAGGTGCCAGTACAACCTAACAGGTGCCAGTGCACAACCCAGCAGGTGTCAGTACAACCCGCCCGTGGTGTCAGTACAACCCAACAGGTCCCACAGCCCAACAGGTGCCAGCACAACGTGCCAGTACAACCCAGCAGGTGTCAGTAATACCCAACAGGTGCCAGTACAACCCAACAGGTGCCAGCGGCCAACCCAGCAGGTGCCAGTAATAACCTAACAGGTGCCAGTACAACCTCCCAGCAGGGTGCCAGCACAACCCAGCAGGTGCCAGGTACAACCCAACAGGTCCCAACACAACCCAACAGGTGCCAGTACAACCCCAGCAGGTGCCAGTACAACCCAGCAGGTGCCAACAAACCCAACAGGTCCTAACACAACCCAGCAGGTGCCAGGGCCAACCCAACAGGTCCCAACACAACCCAACAGGTGCCAGTACAACCCAACAGGTGCCAGTAATAACCTAACAGGTGCTAGTACAACTGAGCAGGTGCCAGTACAACCCAACAGGTCCCAACACAACCCAATGGTGCCAGTACAACCCAACAGGTGCCAGTACAACCCAACAGGTGCCAGTACAACCAACAGGTGCTAGTACAACCCAACAGGTGCTAGTACAACCCAGCAGGTGCCAGTACAACCCAGCAGGTGCCAGTACAACCCAACAGGTGCCAGTACAACCCAGCAGGTGCCAGTACAACCCAACAGGTGCCAGCACAACCAACAGTAAGCTGTACAACCCAACAGGTGCCAGAACAACCCAACAGGTGCCAGTACAACCCAACAGGTACAGAGTAATAACCCAACAGGTGCCAGTAATAACCCAGCAGGTGCCAGTACAACCTGTTATGGTGCTAGTACAACCAGCAGGTGCTGTAGTACAACCCCAGCAGGTGCCAGTACAACCCAGCAGGTGCCACTACAACCCAACAGGTGCCAGTACAACCCAACAGATGCCAGTACAACCCAACAGGTGCCAGTACAACCCAACATGTGCCATTACAAACTCAACAGGTCCCAACACAACCCAACAGGGCTAGTACAACCCAACATGTGCCATTACAAACCTAACAGGTCCAGTATAACCTAACAGGTGTCAATACAACCCAACAGGTGCCAGTAAGAACCTAACAGGTGGTGCCAGTGTGCTAAATCCCAACAGGTGCCAGTACAACCCAACAGGTGTGAAAGTACAACCCAACAGGTGCTAGTACAATCCAATAGGTGCCAATACAACCCAACAACAGGTGTCAACACAAGCCAACAGGTGTCAACATTAAACTCAACAGGTGTCAACACAACCCAACAGGTGCCAGTACAATCCAATAGGTGCCAGTAATAACCTTAACAGGTGCCAGTACTAACCAATAATAGGTGTCAGTACAACCCAACAGGTGCCAACAATGCACCCAACAGGTGTCAATACAACCCAACAGGTGTCAGTACAACCCAACAGGTGCCAGTACAACCTAATATGGGTGCCAATTGGCTGAACTCCCAACAGGTGTCAGTACAACCCAACAGGTGCCAGTACAATCCAATAGGTGCCAGTACAACCCAACAGGTGCCAGTACAATCCAATAGGGTGCCAGTACAACCCAACAGGTGCCAGTACAATCCAATAGGGTGCTAATACAAACTGCAATGAAAGTCAGTACAATAACCCAACAGGTGCCAGTACAATCCAATAGGTGCCAGTGGGCCAACCCAACAGGTGCCAGTGTACAACCCAACAGGTGCCACATACAACCTACAGGTGCCAGTAATTAACCAATAGGTGCCAGCAACCCAACAGGTCCCACCATACAACCCACAGGTGCCAGTACAATCCAACAGGTGCCAGTACAACCCAACAGGTGCCAGTACAACCCAACAGGTGCCAGTATTAACTGAGGTGCCAGTAGTTAAACTCAACAGGTGCCAGTACTAACCAATAGGTGCCAGTACAACCTTAACAGGTCCCAACACACCCAACAGGTGCCAGGTACAACCTAACAGGTGCCAGTACAACCCAGCAGGTGCCAGTACAACCCAACAGGTCCCAACACAACCCAACAGGTGCCAACACAACCCAACAGGTCCCAACACAACCCAACAGGTGCCAGTACAAATCTAACAGGTGCTAGTACAACCCTAACAGGTGCCAGTAATAACCCAACAGGAGCAGTACAACCCAGCAAGGCTAGCAGCACCCCAGCGGTGCCAGCCAAATCCCAGCAGGTGCCAGTACAACCCAGCAGGTGCCAGCACAACCCAACAGGTGCCAGTACAACCCAACAGATGCCAGTACAACCTAACAGGTGCCAGTACAACCTAACATGTGCCATATTACAACCCAACAGGTGCCAGTACAACCCTAACAGGTCCCAACACAACCCAACAGGGGTGCCAGTATTAACCCAACAGGTGCCAGTAATAACCCAGCAGGTGCCAGTACAACCCAGCAGGTGCCAGTACAACCCAGCAGGTGCCAGTACAACCCAACAGATGCCAGGCACAACCCAACAGACGCCAGTACAACCCAACAGGTGCCAGTACAACCCACCAACAGGTGCCAGTACAACCCAGCAGGTGCCAGTACAACCCAATAGGTGCTACAGCACCACAACAGGTGCCAGTATTAACCCAACAGGGTGCCAGTACACCTGAACAGGTGCTGTACAAACCAACAGGTGCCAGTACAACCCAACAGGTGCTAGTAATAACCTAACAGGTGCTAGTAGCAACCTAACAGGTGCCAGTACAACCAAACAGGTGCCAGTACAACCCAACAAGTGCTAGTACAACCTAACAGGTGCTAGTACAACCTAACAGGTGCCCATACAACCCAACAGGTCCCAACACAACCCAACAGGTATGCCAGTAATAACCCAACAGGTCCTAACAGGTGCTGCACAACCCAATAGGTGCTGCACAAATCTAACAGGTGCTGTATAACCTAACAGGTGCCAGTACAAACTTAACAGGTGTGCTTAGTACAACCCAACAGGTGCTGTACAACCAAACAGGTCTCGCAACACAACTCAACAGCCAGTACAACCCAACAGGTCCTTAACACAACCCAACAGGTGCCAGTACAACCTTAACAGGTCTCAACACAACCCAACAGGTGCCAGCACAACCCAGCAGGTGCTGCACAACCTAACAGGTGCCAGTACAACCCAGCAGGTGCAAATACCCGACAGGTGCCAGTACAACCCAACAGGTGCTGGGGCATGAACCCAACAGGTGCCAAAGCGCCAAACCTAACAGGTGCCAGTACAACCCAACAGGTCCCAACACAAACCCAACAGGTGCCAGTACAACCCAACAGGTGTCAATACAACCCAGCAGGTGCCAGTGGGCTAACCCTAACAGGTGCCAGCACAACCCAACAGGTCCCAACACAACCCAAACAAAGCAGTGGGCTAAACCCAACAGGTGCCAGTACAACCGCCAGGCCCCAAACACAACCACCAGTGCCAGCAACCCAGCAGGTGCCAGTACAACCCAACAGCAGGCTGTCCTGGCAGCAGGTGCAAATACAACCGACAGGTGCCAGTACAACCCAACAGGTGCCAGTACAACCCAACAGGTGCCAGTACAACCCAACAGGTGCCAGTACAACCCAACAGGTCCCAACACAACCCAACAGGTGCCAGTACAACCCAACAGGTGTCAATACAACCTAGCAGGTGCCAGTACAACCTTAACAGGGAAGCAGTATTAACCCAACAGGTGCCAGTACAACCTTAGCAGGTGCTAGTACACCCAGCAGGTGCCAGGCAACCAGCAGCAACACAACCCTCAACAGGTGCCAGTACAACCCAGCAGGTGCCAGTACAACCCAGCAGGTACCCAGTACAACCCAGCAGGTGCAAATACAACCCAACAGGTGCCAGTACAACCCAGCAGGTGCTGGGGTACAACCCAGCAGGTGCCAGTACAACCCAGGTCAAATACAACTGACAGGTGCTAAAGTCCAGCAGGTGCCAGTACAACCCAGCAGGTACTCAGTACGCAACCCAGCAGGTGCCAGTACAAATCTAACAGGTGCCAGTGCAATAACCCAACAGGTGTCAGTGGCTGAACCCAACAGGTGCCAGTACAACTCAACAGGTGCCAGTACAACCCAACAGGTGCCAGTACAACCCAGCAGGTGCCAGTACAACCCAACAGGTGCCAGTACAACCCAGCAGGTGCCAGTACAACCCAGTAGAAGCAGTACAACCCAGCAGGTGCCAGTACAACCCAACAGGTGCCAGTACAACCCAACAGGTCCCAACACAACCTTAACAGGTGCTAGTACAATCAACAGGTGTCAATACAACCAAGCAGGTGCCAGTACAACCTAACAACAGGTCCCAACACAACCTGAAAAGCTGTTAAATCTAACAGGTCTCAACACAACCCAACAGGTGCCAGTACAACCCAGCAGGTGCCAGCACAACCCAACAGGTGCCATGCACAACCCAACAGGTCCCAACACAACCCAACAGGTGCCAGTACAACCCAACAGGTGTCAATACAACCCCAGCAGGTGCCAGTACAACCCAGCAGGTGCTAGTACAACCCAGCAGGTGCTAGTACAACCCAGCAGGTGCCAGCACAACCTAACAGGTGCCAGTACAACCCAACATCGCGTCCAAACAAACCAAACGGCAGCCGCACAAACCCAAATCAGGGTGCTAGTACAACCCAGGCAGGTGTCAGTACAACCTAACAGGTGTCAGTACAACCCTAACAGGTCCCAACACAACCCAACAGGTGCCAGTACAAATCCAACAGGGTGCTGGGTACAACCCAGCAGGTGTCAGTACAACCCAACAGGTGCCAGTACAACCCAACAGGTGCTAGGTGCACAACCCCAGCAGGTGCCAGTACAACCCAACAGGTGCTGCACAACCAGCAGGTGCCAGTACAACCCACCCAGCAGGTGCCAGTACAACCTAACAGGTCCCAACACAACCTAACAGGTGCTAGTACAACTCAGGCAGGTGCCAGTAACTCCAGTAGGAAGCAACACAACCCCAACAGGTCCCAACACAACCTCCAGCAGGTGCCAGTACAACCCAACAGGTCCCAACACAACCCAACAGGTGCCAGTACAACCCAACAGAGGCTGCACAACCCAACAGGTGCCAGTACAAATCCTCCAGCAGGTGCCAGTACAACCCAACAGGTCCCAACACAACCCAACAGGTGCCAGTACAACCCAACAGGTGCCAGTACAACCCCAGCAGGTGCCAGTACACCCAGCAGGTGCCAGTACAACCCAACAGGTGCCAGTACAACCCAGCAGGTGCCAGTACAACCCAACAGGTGCCAGTACAACCCAGCAGGTGCTGTCCCACCCCAACAGGTGCCAGTACAACCTCAAAGGCACAACCTGGGCACCAGGTGCCAGTACAACCTAACAGGTGCCAGTACAACCCAACAGGTGCCAGTACAATCCAATAGGTGCTATAGTACAACCCAACAGGTGCCAGTACAACCCAACAAGTGCCAGTACAACCCAACAGGTGCTAGTACAACCTAACAGGTGCCTCCATACAACCCAATATATCCCAACACAACCTAACAGGAAAAGCTAGTAAGAACCCAACAGGTCCCAACATAACCCAACAGGTGCCAGTACAACCCAACAGGTGCCAGTAATAACCCAACAGGTCCCAACAGGTGCCAGTACAAACCCCAACAGGTGCTGGGGTACAACCTAACAGGTCCCAACACAACCTTAACAGGTGCCAGGTACAACCTAACAGGTGCCAGTACAACCCAACAGGTCCCAACACAACCCAACAGGTGCCAGTACAACCCAGTTAGGCCAGTACAACCCAGCAGGTGCCAGTACAACCCAGCAGGTACAACCCAACAGGTGCCAGTACAACCTCCAGCAGTGGTGCTGTACAAACCCAGCAGGTGCCAGTACAACCTCCCAGCAGGTGCAAATACAACCCGACAGGTGCCAGTACAACCCAGCAGGTGTTGGGGTACAACCCAGCAGGTACCAGTACAACCTCCAGCAGGTGCCAGTACAACTCCCAATAACAGGTGCCAGTACAACTCAACAGGTGTCAGTACAACCCAACAGGTGCCAGTAATAACCCTAACAGGTGCCAGTGGCTGTAACCCAGCAGGTGCCAGTACAACCCAACAGGTGCCAGTACAACCCAGCAGGTGCCAGAACAACCCAGCGGTGCTAGTACAACCCAGTGCTTTCAGTACAACCTAACAGGTGCCAGTACAACCCAACAAACGCAACACAACCCAACAGGTGCCAGTACAACCTAACAGGTGTCAATACAACCAAGCAGGTGCCAGTACAACCCAACAGGTCCCAACACAACCCAATAACAGGTGCCAGTACAACCTAACAGGTCCCAACACAACCCAACAGGTGCCAGTACAACCCAGCAGGTGCTGTAGTAATAACCCAACAGGTGCCAGCACAACCCAACAGGTCCCAACACAACCCAACAGGTGCCAGTACAACCCAACAGGTGGGCCACACAACCCAGCAGGTGCCAGTGCACAACCCAGCAGTGCTAGTATTAACCCAGCAGGTGCTAGTACAACCAGCAGGTGCTGTAGTACAACCCAACAGGTGCCAGTACAACCCAACAGGTCCCAACACAACCCAACAGGTGCCAGTAACAACCTTAACAGGTGCCAGTGTACAAATCCTAGCAGGTGTCAGTACAACCTCCAACAGGTGTCAGGTACAAACCCAACAGGTCCTTAACACAGCCCAACAGGTGGTGGTGCCAGGCACAACCCAACAGGTGCCAGTACAACCCAGCAGGTGTCATACAACCCAACAGGTGCCAGTACAACCCAGCAGGTGCCAGTACAACCCAACAGGTGCCAGTACAAACCCAGCAGGTGCCAGGTACAACCCAGCAGGTGCCAGTACAACCCAACAGGTCCAACACAACCCAACAGGGTGCCAGTATTAACCAGGCAGGTGCTAGTACAACCCAGTAGGTGCCAACACACCCAACAGGTCCTTAACAACACAACTCAGCAGGTGCCAGTACAACCCAACAGGTCCCAACACAACCCAACAGGTGCCAGTACAACCAACAGGTGCCAGTACAACCCAACAGGTGCCAGTACAACCCAGCAGGTGCCAGTGTACAACCCAACAGGTCCCAACAACACAACCCAATAGGTGCCAGTACAACCTACCAGGTGCTAGTACAACCCAACAGGTGCCAGTATAACCCAACAGGTGCCAGTAATAACCTAGCAGGTGCTAGTACAACCCAGCAGGTGCCAGTACAACCCAACAGGTGCCAGTACAACCCAGCAGGTGCCAGTGCACAACCCAACAGGTGCCGCACAACCTAACAGGTGCCAGTACAACCCAACAGGTGCCAGTACAACCCAACAGGTGCCAGGAACAACCCAACAGGTGCCAGTACAACCCAACAGGTACCAGTACAACCCAACAGGTGCCAGTACAACCCAGCAGGTGCCAGTACAACCCAGCAGGTGCCAGCACAACCCAGCAGGTGCCAGTACAACCAGCAGGCGGTGCCACTACAACCCAACAGGTGCCAGTAACCCAACAGATGCCAGTATTAACCCAACAGGTGCCAGTACAACCTAACATGTGCCATTGCTAACCCAACAGGTCCCCTAAAACAAATCCCAATAGGTGCTAGTACAACCCAACATGCGCCATTACAACCCAACAGGTCCCAGTATAACCCAACAGGTGTCAATACAACCCAACAGGTGCCAGTACAACCCTAACAGGTGCTAGTACAACCTAACAGGTGCTAGTAATAACTCCAATGTGGTGCGAGGCCAACCCAACAGGTGCCAGTACAACCAATAGGTGCCAATACAACCCAACAGGTGTCAACACAAGCTACCAACAGGTGTCAACACAACCCAACAGGTGTCAACACAACCCAACAGGTGCCAGTACAACCCAACAGGTGCTGCACAATCCATAGGGTGCCAGTACAATCCCAACAGGTGCCAGTACTAACCAATAGGTGTCAGTACAACCCAACAGGTGCCAACACAACCTAACAGGTGTCAATATTAACCCAACAGGTGTCAGTACAATCCAACAGGTGCCAGTACAATCCAATAGGTGCCAATACAACCTAACAGGTGTCAGTACAACCCAACAGGTGCCAGTACAATCCAATAGGTGCCAGTACAACCCAACAGGTGCCAGTACAATCCAATAGGTGCTAGTACAACCCAACAGGTGCTGTACAATCCACAGGGTGCCACTGGCTAAACCCAACAGGTGTCAGTACAACCCAACAGGTGCCAGTACAATCCAATAGGTGCCAGTACAACCCAACAGGTGCCAGTACAACCCAACAGGTGCCAATACAACCCAACAGGTGCCAGTACTAACCAATAGGTGCCAGTACAACCCAACAGGTCCCAACACAACCCAACAGGTGTCAGTGTAACAACCCAACAGGTGCTAGTAATAATCCAATAGGTGCCAGTACAACCCAACAGGTGCCAGTACAACCCAACAGGTGCCAGTATTAACTAATAGGTGCCAGTACAACCTTAACAGGTGCCAGTAATAACCAATAGGTGCTGGGTACAACCTTAACAGGTCCCAACACAACCCAACAGGTGCCAGTACAACCCAACAGGTGCCAGTACAACCCAGCAGGTGCCAGTACAACCTAACAGGTCCCAACACAACCCAACAGGTGCCAACACAACCCAACATCAGGTCCCAACACAACCCAATAACAGGTGCTGTAGTACAACCTAACAGGTGCTAGTACAACCCAGCAGGTGCCAGTACAACCTAGCAGGTGCTAGTACAACCCAGCAGGTGCCAGTACAACCCAGCAGGTGCCAGTACAACCCAACAGGTGCCAGTACAACCTAACAGATGCCAGTACAACCTAACAGGTTAGTACAACCCAACATGTGCCATTACAACCCAACAGGTGCCAGTACAAATCTAACAGGTCCCAACACAACCCAACAGGTGCCAGTACAACCCAACAGGTGCTGTGCACAACCCAGCAGGTGCCAGTACAACCTGGCAGGTGCCAGTACAACCAGCAGGTGCCAGTACAACCCAACAGATGCCAGTACAACCCAACAGATGCCAGTACAACTCCAATATAGGTGCCAGTACAACCAACAGGTGCTAGCACAACCCCAGCAGGTGCCAGTACAACCCAATAGGTGCTGTAGTACCACTCCAACAGGTGCCAGTGGCTAACCTAACAGGTGCTGGTACAACCCAACAGGTGCTGTAGTGCGTATTAACCCAACAGGTGCCAGTACAACCAACAGGTGCCAGTACAACCCCAACAGGTGCCAGTACACAACCTAACAGGTGCCAGTACAACCCAACAAGTGCTAGTACAACCCAACAGGTGCCAGTACAACCCAACAGGTGCCTATACAACCCAACAGGTCCCAACACAACCCAACAGGTGCTAGTACAACCTAACAGGTCCCAACACACCTAACAGGTGCCAGTACAACCCAACAGGTCCCAACAGGTGCCAGTAACCCAACAACAGGTGCCAGTGGCCAACCCAACAGGTGCCAGTGCACAACCCAACAGGTGCCAGTACAACCCCAACAGGTGCCAGTACAACCCAACAGGCGCTAGTACAACCCAACAGGTCCCAACACAACCCAATAACAGGTGCCAGTACAACCCAACAGGTCCCAACACAACCCAACAGGTGCCAGTACAACCCAGCAGGTGCCAGTACAACCTAGCAGGTGCCAGTACAACCCAGCAGGTGCCAGTGTACAACCCAGCAGGTGTAAATACAACCCAGCAGGTGCCAGGCACACAACCCAGCAGGTGCCAGTACAACCCAGCAGGTGCAAATACAACCCGACAGGTGCCAGTACAACCCAGCAGGTGCTGCACAACCTGCAGCAGGTACCAGTACAACCCCAGCAGGTGCCACAGTACAACCTAACAGGTGCCAGTAATAACCCAACAGGTGTCAGTACAACCCAACAGGTGCCAGTACAATCCAATAGGTGCCAGTACAACCCAACAGGTGCCAGTACAACCCAACAGGTGCCAATACAACCCAACAGGTGTCAGTACAACCCAACAGGTGCCAGTACAATCCACAGGTGCTGTGTACAAAACCCAACAGGTGCCAGTATTAACCCAACAGGTGCCAATACAACCCAACAGGTGCTGTTACCAACTAATAGGTGCCAGAAGTAATAACCTAACAGGGTCCTTAAATATCCCAACAGGTGTCAGTATTAAACTCAACAGGTGCCAGTACAATCCACAGGGTGCCAGTACAACCTAACAGGTGCCAGTAATAACCTAACAGGTGCTGCCAGTACAATCCAATAGGTGCCAGTACAACCTAACAGGTGCCAGTACTAACCAACAGGTGCCAGTACAACCCAACAGGTCCCAACACAACCCAACAGGTGCCAGTACAACCCAACAGGTGCCAGTGGCCAACCCAGCAGGTGCCAGTGTACAACCCAACAGGTCCTAACACAACCCAACAGGTCCCAACACAACCCAACAGGTCCCAACACAACCCAACAGGTGCCAGTACAACCCAACAGGTGCCAGCACAACCCCTAACAGGTGCCAGTAATAACCCAGCAGGTGCCAGTACAACCCAGCAGGTGCCAGTACACCCGGCAGGTGCCAGTACAACCCAACAGGTGCCAGTACAACTCAACAGATGCCAGTACAACCCAACAGGTGCCAGTACAACCCAACATGTGCCATTACAACCCAACAGGTGCCAGTACAACCCAACAGGTCCCAACACAACCCTAACAGGTGCCAGTACAACCCTAACAGGTGCCAGTACAACCCAACAGGTGCTGGTAGTACAACCCAGCAGGAAGCAAGTACAACCCAGCAGGTGCCAGTACAACCCAGCAGGTGCCAGTGGCCAACCCAACAGATGCCAGTACAACCCAACAGATGCCAGTACAACCCAACAGGGAAGCAGCGGCTAACCCAACAGGGTGCTGGGGCACAACCCAGCAGGTGCCAGTACAACCAATAGGTGCCAGTACCAATCTAACAGGTGCTAGTACAACCCAACAGGTGCCAGTACAACCCAACAGGTGCCAGTACAACCTAACAGGTGCCAGTACAACCTAACAGGTGCCAGTATTAACCCAACAGCAGGTGCCAGTACAACCTAACAGGTGCTAGGCACAACCCAATATGGTGCTGTGTAATAACCCAACAGGTGCTGTAGTGTACAACCTAACAGGGAGCCAGTATTAACCCAACAGGTGCCAGTACAACCTTAACAAGTGCTAGTACAACCTAACAGGTGCCAGTACAACCCAACAGGTGCCCATACAACCCAACAGGTCCTAACACAACCCAACAGGTGCCAGCACAACCCAACAGGTCCCAACACAACCCAACAGGTGCCAGTGTACAACCTAACAGGTGCCAGTAATAACCTAACAGGGTGCCAGTAATAACCTAACAGGTGCTAGTACAACCTAACAGGTGCTAGTAATAATCCAATAGGTGCTAATATTGGGGTCCCAACAGGTGTCAACACAAGCCAACAGGTGTCAACACAACCCAACAGGTGTCAATACAACCTAACAGGTGTCAGTACAATCCAACAGGTGCCAGTACAATCCACAGGTGCTAATACAACCCAACAGGTGTCAGTACAACCTAACAGGTGCCAGTGCACAATCCAATAGGTGCCAGTACAATCCAATAGGTGCTAATACAACCCAACAGGTGTCAACACAAGCCAACAGGTGTCAACACAACCCAACATGTGCCATTACAACCCAATAACAGGTGCCAGTACAACCCAGCAGGTGCCAGTACAACCCAGCAGGTGCCAGTACAACCCAGCAGGTGCCAGTACAACCCAGCAGGTGCCAGTACAACCCAACAGATGCCAGTACAACCTAACAGGTCCCAACACAACCCATCAGGTGCCAGGTACAACCTAACAGGTGTCAATACAACCAAGCAGGTGCTAGTACAACCTAACAGGTCCCAACACAACCTAACAGGTGCCAGTACAACCCAACAGGTCCCACACAACCTAACAGGTGCCAGTGCACAACCCAGCAGGTGCCAGTACAACCTAACAGGTGCCAGTACAACCCAACAGGTCCCAACACAACCCAACAGGTGCCAGTAACAACTCAACAGGTCAATACAACCTCCAGCAGGTGCTGAAGGCTGAATCCCAGCAGGTGCTAGTACAAACCCAGCAGGTGCTAGGTACAAATCCCAGCGCAGGTGCCAGTACAACCCAACAGGTGCCAGTACAACCCAACAGGTCCCAACACAACCCAACAGGTGCTCAGTACAACCCAACAGGTGCCAGTAATAAACCCAGCAGGTGTGTCAGTACAACCCAACAGGTGTCAGTACAACCCAACAGGTCCTAACACAAACCAATAGGTGCCAGTAATAACCCAACAGGTGCCAGTACAACCCAGCAGGTGTCGGGGTACAACCCAACAGGTGCCAGTACAACCCAACAGGTGCCAGTACAACCCAGCAGGTGCCAGTAATAACCCAACAGGTGCCAGTACAACCCAGCAGGTGCCAGTACAACCCAGCAGGTGCCAGTACAACCCAACAGGTCCCAACATTAACCCAGCAATAACAGGTGCCAGTACAACCCCAGCAGGTGCCAGTACAACCTCCAGCAGGTGCCAACACAACCCAACAGGTCCCAACACAACCCAGCAGGTGCCAGTACAACCCAACAGGTCCCAACACAACCCAACAGGTGCCAGTACAACCCAACAGGTGCCAGTACAACCTAACAGGTGCCAGGCACAACCCAGCAGGTGCCAGTACAACCCAACAGGTCCCAACACAACCCAACAGGTGCCAGTACAACCCAACAGGTGCCAGTACAACCCAACAGGTGCCAGTGCCAACCCAACAGGTGCCAGTGCACAACCCAACAGGTGCCAGTACAACCCAGCAGGTGTGCCAGTACAACCCAGCAGGTGCCAGGCATTAACCCAACAGGTGCCAGTACAACCCAGCAGGTGCCAGTACAACCCAACAGGTGCCAGTACAACCCAACAGGTGCCAGTACAACCAACAGGTGCCAGTACAACCCAACAGGTGCCAGTACAACCCAACAGATGCCAGTACAACCTAACAGGTGCCAGCAACCCAACAGGTGCCAGTACAACCCAACAGGTACCCAGTACAACCTAACAGGTGCCAGTACAACCCAGCAGGTGCCAGTACAACCCAGCAGGTGCCAGTACAACCCAGCAGGTGCCAGTGCCAACCCAGCAGGTGGTGCCAGGCACAAATCCCAGCAGGTGCCAGTACAACCCAGCAGGTGCCAGTACAACCCAACAGGTGCCAGGTACAACCCGCAACATGTGCCATTATTACAAAGCAACAGGTCCCAACACAACCCAACAGGTGCCAGTACAACCCAACATGTGCCATTACAACTCAACATGTGCTATTATTAACCCAACAGGTCCCAGTATAACCTAACAGGTGCCAACACAACCCAACAGGTGTCAATACAACCCAACAGGTGTCAGTACAACCTAACAGGTGCCAGTACAACCTAACAGGTGCCAGTAATAACCCAACAGGTGCCAGTACAACCTAACAGGTGCGAGTACAACCCAACAGGTGCCAGTACAATCCAATAGGTGCTAATATTAACCCAACAGGTGTCAACACAACCCAACAGGTGTCAACACAACCCAACAGGTGCCAGTACAACCCAACAGGTGCCAGTAATAATCCAATAGGTGCCAGTACAAATCTAACAGGTGCCAGTACTAACCAATAGGTGTCAGTACAACCCAACAGGTGCCAACACAACCCAACAGGTGTCAATACAACCTAACAGGTGTCAGTACAACTGAACAGGTTAGCATAATCCAATAGGTGCCAATACAACCCAACAGGTGTCAGTACAACCCAACAGGTGCGCCAGTAATAATCCAATAGGTGCTAGTACAACCCAACAGGTGCCAGTACAATCCAATAGGTGCCAGTACAACCCAACAGGTGCCATTACAACCCGCTAACAGATGCTGGGGTACAACCCAACAGGTGCCAGTACAACCCAACATGTGCCATTACAACCCAACAGATGCCAGTACAACCCAACAGATGCCAGTACAACCCAACAGGTGCCATTACAACCCAACAGGTGCTAATACAACCTAACAGATGCCAGTATTAACCCAACAGGTGCCAGTACAACCCAACAGGTGCCAGTGGCCAACCCAACAGGTGCCAGTACAACCCAACATGTGCTATTACAACCCAACAGATGCCAGTACAACCCAACAGATGCCAGTACAACCCAACAGGTGCCATTACAACCCAACAGGTGCTAATACAACCCAACAGATGCCAGTACAACCCCAACAGGTGCTAAGTACAACCTAACAGGTGCCAGGGTACAACCCAACAGGTGCCAGTACAACCTAACAGGTGCCAGGGTACAACCCAGCAACAGGCGCGCTAGTGTACAAACTTTAACAGGTGCCAGGGTACAACCTAACAGGTGCTGTGTACAACCCAACAGGTGCTATTACAACCCAACAGATGCCAGTACAACCCTAACAGGTGCCAGTACAACCCAACATGTGCCATTACAAACTCAACAGATGCCAGTACAACCCAACAGATGCCAGTACAACCCAACAGGTGCCATGCTAAACCCAACAGGTGCCAATACAACCCAACAGATGCACAACCCAACAGGTGCCAGTAATAACCCAACAGGTGCCAGTACAACCCAACAGGTGCCAGTACAACCCAACATGTGCCATTACAACCCAACAGCTGCCAGTACAACCTAACAGATGCCAGTACAACCCAACAGATGCCAGTACAACTCAACAGGTGCCATTACAACCCAACAGGTGCCAATACAACCCAACAGATGCCAGTACAACCCAACAGGTGCCAGTACAACCTAACAGGTGTGCCAGTACAACCCAACAGGTGCCAGTACAACCAACAGGTGCCAGTACAACCCAACAGATGCCAGTACAACCCAACAGGTGCCAGTACAACCTAACAGGTGCCAGGGTATTAACCTAACAGGTGCTAGTACAACCTAACAGGTGCCAATACAACCCAACAGGTGCCAGTACAACCCAACAGATGCCAGTACAACTCCAACAGGTGCCAGTACAACCCAACAGGTGCCAGTACAACCTAACAGGTGCCAGTACAACCCAACAGGTGCCAATACAACCCAACAGGTGCCAGTACAACCCAACAGATGCCACAGTATTAACCCAACAGGTGCCAATACAACCCAACAGATGCCAGTACAACCCAACAGGTGCCAGTTGCACTGTGACAGGAGAAATACTGTTAACGAGACGACTGCTGCCCCCTCAGGAGACTGAGTTATTCCTTCAGCCTCCAAGAACAGCACTGGTTCACTGACGTATAATGGTTCTTCACGCCGACATATAGCAGTCAAGTGAAGACCAAAATAGAGCCAAAATTGATAGGTTATTCACGAGAAAGTACTGAAAATGTAATGAGGTCTGCATACGAATATTAACTTGTGTTTATGAAAGCGCTTAATGTCTATTTCAATGTTTGTGTATTGACTTTATTTCAGTTACCCCGTAAATTTGTTTAAGGTGTAGAAGCTGTCGCCAACACAACAACCACACCCTAAGTTAACAAGCTGCATGACCCAGTCTCAAGGAATAGTCTGCAAAGACCGGACAACTCGCCAACTGCACTGGCTAACCATTACCCCGGAACACTATCCGCAAATCGATTAACATCCAGGTCCCCAATTACTGCTGGGTAGACAGAGACAAATGGCGTAAAGAAACTTGCCCATAGTTTCACCCTGCCAGGGAATCGAGCCCGGGTCCACTCGCTTGCTTTGACTGTGAGCTTAGAATTATAGGAAGTAGTTGTTGCATGACCAGAAACTCCAATAGCGACACGTGAGCGTATTACACCCAACACTATAACCACCGTGCCTGGTCACCCGCTGGGGCCGTCACACCTGGCTAATATGGACACACGGTTGAGGACGCCTTAACTACCACTCTACTGTACTCTGCCGGCATTCCACTCCACATCCTCAGCTCATACAGGTAAATGTTCTTCTTCTAATGGTATTTTATGTACTAAATCACCTGTTTCTATATAACACCAAATAATTGTAGTTAATTTGGTTATTCTGTCATATATGAACAGGATATAAAAAGTCAAGCGTACTACGTGACAGGTGTTTGGTGATGATGCACTGAACACTATTACTGGACCCTTATCTCTTCTCCATTTCTTCCTTCACCTTTCCTTCTCCTTTGTCAACGTTCTTTTACAGGAAGACTCTCTTTATCTTCCAATTACTGTAGACATTTTCCCAATTTTCCGGATGCCTCCCTCGGCAGCTACCATGACCCGTCACTCGCCACCTCGTGCCTGCACCCTTCAGAGTCTAGTCTTTGTTCTCCCCCCGATGCAGTCACCCCAACACGGACGGAAATCCCCCGCCCCTCACCCCCTAACACTCACCGTGGAACTACCATCTGCCAGCCTCGGATCCAAGTCCTCACTCATGTAAATATTCAAAGAGACAACTTTCTTATTTTAGAGAATATAAAGCGGCGTATATGTAAAGGGAACAAAACATAGGATGAGTCAGAAGTTCATTGTCTTACACGGTGAGGTCAGTTCCCCTCCCTGCTGAGTGAACAGTACCATAGCTGGAGGATGGATTGAAGGGTTTGGACCCAGCAGCTAAGGAATGTCTTGTCTAGCAGGGAATTAAAACTCAACCTGACAGGTAAACTGGACTATACTGGCAGGTGAACAGTTCTTTCTCTGCCTCATAAAATAGACTATTTGAGAATAAAACTACGGATTACATCAGTAAGGGAAATCGGTTTCCATCAACTACGAACATAAGGTTATGTCTTGGGAAAAAGAATAAGATTTTAACAGGAGAAAAAGTTCCACTCTATACCAAGAGCATACGTCCCTAAACATAGGAGCATTGAACCTTTACTATCAGGAGTACAAGGTCTTATTTAACAGAAAAAAACGAATAATATGGCCGAAAAAGCCGATTTATGTGGTCGAGATCAGAATTCTAAGCAAAAGGCGAATATGTTTCTACATTACATGAAGAATAGTGATCTACCTACCATGAGAACTGAGTTTTCGTTGATAGAGAACAGAACCCGACCATGAATGAGAACACTCCCCTAATACCTGAAGCATAAAGCAGCAGGAGGTAAGTCACCGACACTCTACAGGTAAGTGACGTCATCCTTACCACAAGCAAGCATCTGTTGGCTCCAGCTGAGAACCTCATCAAGCATCCATGTTGTCCCGAAGACGACAGTTGGTAACACTTTCATCTGTGGGAGGTAATAAAACTTAAAAAACACACACACACACACACACACACACACACACACACACAGCAACTGAGACTAAGTAACACGGCAGCAACTGTAGGTCAGGGCGTTGGTGGAGGTGGAGGTGAGGGAGGGGTGAGGAAGCGGGTCAGCCCAGGGTTATGTACCCGCCACGAACCCCACCTGCTGCTGGTGACCAAACCAAGGAATGAAACAAGCTGCAATTTGCGACCGAGAAACAAAAATACTGTAGCTTCACCTGCCCCTACACCTGGTGGCTACTTAATACAGACGCGTGTTTTTTTTTTTTTGTAGGGTTTCAATTCGATGTCTTTTGCCTTTTGCTAAATTATATTAATTCCTAACGCCTCACATTGCTTTTATCTGGGTTTTTATCTATACTTATTTGACCTGAACGAATAATGTGGTGTGGTAACGTGCAGGAGAACATTATATTAATTCCCTGTTTCATCTTACAATTCACTCGTCACTGTTCATTTGGCCACGTGATCCCTCAGTCATTCTCTCCCTACGTTTTGTCTTCCATGTAACAAGATATTTCCACCAGTGACAGTTTCCGTGCGATCTACAACACCAACTTCTGACCTATACGAGAGAGAGAGAGAGAGAGAGAGAGAGAGAGAGAGAGCCACACACTACCACACTCTACACACACACTGCCCTATATCCTCAACACGCATATAGAGTACACACAATCACTCCTTCACCTCCGAACTAAACACAACGCGTCACATATCAATCCGTTTATGCTGTACTAAAACGCTTATCTGTGAGACTAATAACCACACACACTGTACAAGACCCACGATCGTTTGTTCACCTGTAGTATGATCTCTTGAGTTGACACCACCTGACCAGACAAATTCAATTAGGTAGCTTATCCCGCGTGTGTTGCTCCATCGTCCTCTCACCCTCGTGCAGTCATTAGCTTTCCTTTCTAATCTACCTTGAGTAACCTACGATGATTTAAACTGCACAGCACAGCACGTGGGTGACACATCCACCGTCCACACCCTCTGTTTACTCAGTCTAATCCTGAACAAACGAATAAAAACAAGACAAACAAACATACACAGAGCCAAGGCAGCGTCCCTACACAGAGCCAAGGCAGCGTCCCTACACAGAGCCAAGGCAGCGTCCCTACACAGAGCCAAGGCAGCGTCCCTACACAGAGCCAAGGCAGCGTCCCTACACAGAGCCAAGGCAGCGTCCCAGTAGATTTCATTTACCTCCCGCTGTCCTCTAATCACTACCTCCAATACCTGATACAGTTACTACACAATAACAAATAAACGCCACCAGTCCACCACCACCAAACTCTACCACAAAAACTAGTCCATAACAGCCGACAGCAGGGAGTGTTTTTTTTATTCCTCCTCACAACGTTAAACAGTTTCATATATGTCCTTCAAACAGGGAGCTCAGGGCACATTGAGTGACGTGTGAAACTCTGTGTGAAGTAGAAAGTGCAGTGAGTAGTTTGATAAGAGATATCAGTGAATGGTAGACGGAGGAGAAGACGACAAATGATATGATAAATAATCATCTAGTAGTGAAGGGGTTAAATCATCTAGTAGTGAAGGGGTTAAATCATCTAGTAGTGAAGGGGTTAAATCATCTAGTAGTGAAGGGGTTAAATCATCTAGTAGTGAAGGGGTTAAATCATCTAGTAGTGAAGGGGTTAAATCATCTAGTACTGGAGGGGTTAAATCATCTAGTAGTGAAGGGGTTAAATCATCTAGTAGTGAAAGGGTTAAATCATCTAGTAGTGAAGGGGTTAAATCATCTAGTAGTGAAGGGGTTAAATCATCTAGTAGTGAAGGGGTTAAATCATCTATCACTGAAGGGGTTAAATCATCTAGTACTGAAGGGGTTAAATCATCTAGTAGTGAAGGGGTTAAATCATCTAGTAGTGAAGGGGTTAAATCATCTAGTAGTGAAGGGGTTAAATCATCTAGTAATGAAGGGGTTAAATCATCTAGCACTGAAGGGGTTAAATCATCTAGTACTGAAGGGGTTAAATCATCTAGTACTGAAGGGGTTAAATCATCTAGTAGTGAAGGGGTTAAATCATCTAGTACTGAAGGGGTTAAATCATCTAGTACTGAAGGGGTTAAATCATCTAGTAGTGAAGGGGTTAAATCATCTAGTACTGAAGAGGTTAAATCATCTAGTAGTGAAGGGGTTAAATCATCTAGTACTGGAGGGGTTAAATCATTGTAGTAGTAGAAGTTAAATCATCTAGTAGTGGGGGTTAAATCATCTAGTACTGAAGGGGTTAAATCATCTAGTACTGAAGAGGTTAAATCATCTAGCACTGAAGGGGTTAAATCATCTAGTACTGAAGGGGTTAAATCATCTAGTAGTGAAGGGGTTAAATCATCTAGCACTGAAGGGGTTAAATCATCTAGTACTGAAGGGGTTAAATCATCTAGCACTGAAGGGGTTAAATCATCTAGTAGTGAAGGGGTTAAATCATCTAGTACTGAAGAGGTTAAATCATCTAGTAGTGAAGGGGTTAAATCATCTAGTACTGAAGGGGTTAAATCATCTAGTACTGAAGAGGTTAAATCATCTAGTACTGAAGGGGTTAAATCATCTAGTACTGAAGGGGTTAAATCATCTAGTAGTGAAGGGGTTAAATCATCTAGCACTGAAGGGGTTAAATCATCTAGTACTGAAGGGGTTAAATCATCTAGTAGTGAAGGGGTTAAATCATCTAGTACTGAAGAGGTTAAATCATCTAGCACTGAAGGGGTTAAATCATCTAGTAGTGAAGGGGTTAAATCATCTAGTAGTGAAGGGGTTAAATCATCTAGTACTGAAGAGGTTAAATCATCTAGTAGTGAAGGGGTTAAATCATCTAGTAGTGAAGGGGTTAAATCATCTAGCACTGAAGGGGTTAAATCATCTAGTAGTGAAGGGGTTAAATCATCTAGTAGTGAAAGGGTTAAATCATCTAGTAGTGAAGGGGTTAAATCATCTAGTAGTGAAGGGGTTAAATCATCTAGTACTGAAGAGGTTAAATCATCTAGCACTGAAGGGGTTAAATCCTCTAGTAGTGAAGGGGTTAAATCATCTAGTACTGGAGGGGTTAAATCATCTAGTAGTGAAGGGGTTAAATCATCTAGTACTGAAGGGGTTAAATCATCTAGTAGTGAAGGGGTTAAATCATCTAGTACTGAAGGGGTTAATAAACAACACGAGTACAGTATCGCCCAACCTTCCATTATTCCCCCAATACCAGTCCTGAGTTAACTAACCCGTTGACGACTTCACTGTCATTATGTGCATTTTACCTTTACGACCGTGGCAGACCATACCACAGGTATAGACTGTCAACATCACCACCCGACGTTACCAAACCACATCCTGCTTACCCCAAATACTTCTCCAAGGACACACAATCGCCTGCTTCCTCTAATAGTGACACTTAAATTATTATTGTATCGTTAACTTTTTTAACGAACACACACACACACTAAAACCTACTTGAAAATCGAGAAAGTAAAAACTATTAGTTTTAAAAGTATAAGGAATACGTAAATTGACATCTTATTTTTTTTATTTGCAGACATAAACAACTAAGTACATATACACCTGAATATACAGTATAGAAATAATAAACACTTAAATTTTTTATACCATCTCCTTTCTGAAATGACAACTTTGTGTGTTGCGTACGGTCGTTTGAACAGATACTGTACACATACCATAAAATATTAATAATAACAATAACAACTTATATCCCATTCAACTTAAAAGATAATTAAAGGAATAAACCACAAAAGTATACTCTGCCATGTTTAAACAACGCATGGTCTCGGATAATTCCCACACAGAAATTCTACACCTGCCTCTGTGCGCGGCTCTACCTGTGTCAGGGATTATCGCGCGCCATTACAGCCATAACCGGTGTATCCCACCATCCCACAGGAGAAAGAATCTGGATACTAATGACGTCATAAACGATCCACCGCTTTCATGTAGTGATGATCTAGGCTTGCGGGATGAAGGTGGAGGGGGCGGGGCGCTAACATAACGCTACCTAACCTTGTTATAGCGTCATATTATAGGTATTACAACTATAGCCCCCTGTGAATGTACTCGTATAACAAACACCCATATAGATTATTTTACTATTATTATACGTACTTATTGTGCTCCTCAGTCCTTATACAGGTTATTGCATGCTTGACAACCCCTCTCAGAGGTCAGCTCATCTGACCTCTAAATTGATGACTGTAGGGCGCCGCCCTAGCGACAGACAGACATTCTAAGAGCATCTCTCATTACTCCCCGACGAGAACTCAGTTACAGTTCTGTCACTGTACAAACTTGTACTTCACTTTACTGTTACACCAAATAAAGTAAAAAAAAAAACAGTTGTGTTTCAACAACTTCCCTGACACCTACTGTACAGTGTCTTCAAGTGAATAAGTGACCCTATTTACAAATAGCCATAACTACTAAGTGCTACGATCTGACTATAACAGCCTAACCTAGCACTAACTTAAATTATGGCTAACCAAACTTAACCTAACCTATCACCCAGGGCAGCACTAGGGTGTTCAATTATCTGGTAAAATAAGGTGTCGGGGGACAATCTTCAGGTGATCCGAGAACTGTAGCAAAACACGACTTCATTCTGGCAGCCGCTTGTACAGTATACCATAAATTAGAAGAAAAATAATTACAGACGTTCTTACAATACATCTCCAGACAGATAAGAACACACACCCACCCACATCACTCAGCAGGACACACAACCCGGCAACACTACTCTCAACACAGGGACCTTGATACAATCTTTTTCTCAAGTGGACAGACAGACACAGGTGGAAGGATATCACCTGGAGAAGGGGGGTGGGGGAAGGAAGTGAGATGGGTGGGGGAAAGAAGTGGGGGTGTGGGGGGGATGAAGTGGGGGTGTGGGGATGGAGACGAAAGTGTGGGGGAGTGGGAGTGAAGGAAAGTGTGGGGAAGGAAGAGGGAGGAAGTGAATGGACGGGAGTGTACAATAAATGATATGCAAGCGGGTGTAACGGGTCAGTAGACAACCACCGCCACGGGGCACTCAGTGAAGAGTTGGACGACTAACTGCACCGTGATGAGGCAAAATGATTAGTGGCCAACACACGTGAAACAGTAGCTCGTGGCCACACAGCTGAAACAACAGAACTACTGGTCTCACAGATGAAAAATTACGGTTAATGGCCACACACGTGAATTGTTATAATGGCCATGCAGTACTTACTGACCACACACACATAGACCAATAGTCAGTGGCCACTCGGTTGAAAGATTAATTGTTGGCCCCACAACTGAAATATTGTAGCCACAGAAGCGAATAATGCAGGTAGTGGCCACATACATGAGCAGTGCAGGTAGTGGTCACAGATATGAGCAGTGCAGGTAGTGGTCACAGATATGAGCAGTGCAGGTAGTGGCCACATACATGAGCAGTGCAGGTAGTGGCCACAGACATGAGCAGTGCAGGTAGCGGCCACAGATATGAGCAGTGCAGGTAGTGGCCACAGACATGAGCAGTGCAGGTAGTGGCCACAGACATGAGCAGTGCAGGTAGTGGTGGC
Organism: Homarus americanus; assembly: GCF_018991925.1. NCBI lineage: Eukaryota > Metazoa > Arthropoda > Malacostraca > Decapoda > Nephropidae > Homarus > Homarus americanus. Next base: position 10,261,539 of record NW_024715228.1, read on the forward strand.
CACTGACATGAGCAGTGCAGTGATGTACAGATATGAGCAATTAAAGGTAGTGGCCTGAATATGAGCAGTGGTGGTGGCCACAGACATGAGCAGTGCAGGTGGTGGCCACAGATGAGGCAGTGCAGGTGGTGGCCACAGACATGAGCAGTGCAGGTGGTATTACAGACATGAGCAGTGCAGGTGAGTGGCCACAGAAGCAGATGTGCAGGTGGTGAAGGGTCACAGACGCTGGGCAGTGCAGGTAGTGGCCACAGACATGAGCAGGAGGTGCAGGTGAGTGGCCACAGATATGAGCAGTGCAGGTGGTGTACAGACATGAGCAATTAAATTAGTGGCCACAGATTATGAGCAGTGCAGGTGAGTGTACAGACATGAGCAGTCTGGTGAGTGGCCACAGACTGCTGGGCAGTGCAGGTAGTGGCCCACAGACATGAACAGTGCAGGTAGTGGTCTGAATATGAGCAGTGCAGGTAGTGGCCACAGACATGAGCAGTGCAGGTAGTGGTCACAGACATGAGCAGTGCAGGTAGTGGCCACAGATATGAGCAGTGCAGGTAGTGGCCACAGACATGAGCAGTGCAGGTAGTGGTCACAGACATGAGCAGTGCAGGTAGTGGTCACAGACATGAGCAGTGCAGGTAGTGGCCACAGACATGAGCAGTGCAGGTAGTGGCCACAGACATGAGCAGTGCAGGTAGTGGCCACAGATATGAGCAGTGCAGGTAGTGGCCACAGACATGAGCAGTGCAGGTAGTGGCCACAGAGTTTAACGGTGCAGGTAATGGCCAGAGGTAAACAGTACAGGTAATGGCCACAGATATGAGCAGTGCAGGTAGTGGCCTACATGATAGGTGCAGTAGCCACAGACATGAGCAGTGCAGGTAGCGGCCACAGATAGAGCAGTACAGAAAGTGGGCCACAGACATGAGCAGTGCAGGTAGTGGGCCAACAGACATGAGCAGTGCAGGTAGTGGTCACATGAGCAGTGCAGGTAGTGGCCACCACATGAGCAGTGCAGGTAGTGGTCACAGACATGAGCAGTGCAGGTAGTGGTCACAGATATGAGCAGTGCAGGTAGTGGCCACAGATATGAGCAGGCAGGGCCACAGACATAGCAGTGCAGTGGTGGCCACAGATATGAGCAGTGCAGGTAGTGGCCACAGATGAGCAGTGCAGGTAGTGGCCACAGACATGAGCAGTGCAGGTAGTGGCCACAGATATGAGCAGTGCAGGTAGTGGCCACAGACATGAGCAGTGAGGTAGTGGTCAAGACATGAGCAGTGGAAAGCGTCACAGACATGAGCAGTGCAGGTGGCCACAGACATGAGCAGTACAAAAAGCCACAACATGAGCAGTGCAGGTAGTGGCCACAGATATGAGCAGTGCAGGTAGTGGCCACAGATATGAGCAGTGCAGGTAGTGGCTACAGACATGAGCAGTGCAGGTAGTGGCCACAGATATGAGCAGTGCAGGTAAACAAATGAGCAGCGGTAGTGGCCACAGACATGGTGCAGGCAGGGCCAAATAAGGAGCAGGTAGTGGCCACAGACATGAGCATGCAGGTAGTGGCCACAGACATGAGCAGTGGGTAGTGGTCACAGATATGAGCAGTGCAGGTAGTGGCCACAGACATGAGCAGTGCAGGTAGTGGCCACAGACATGAGCAGTGCAGGTAGTAACAGACATGAGCAGTGCAGGTAGTGGTCACAACATAGGCAGTACAGGTAGTAGCCAGAACATGAGCAATTGCAGTTAGTGGTCACAGACATGAGCAGTGCAGTTAGTGGTCACGCCCAGGCAGTGCAGTGTGGTCACAGACATGAGCAGTGCAGGTAGTGGCCACAGACATGAGCAGTGCAGGTAGTGGTCACGGAGCATGAGCAGTGCAGGTAGTGGCCACAGATATGAGCAGTGCAGGTAGTACCACAGACATGAGCAGTGCAGGTAGTGGTCACAGACATGAGCAGTGCAGGTAGTGGCCACAGACATGAGCAGTGCAGGTAGTGCACAGACATAAGCAGTGCAGGTAGTGGCCAGAATATGAGCAGTGCAGGTAGTGGCCACAGAAGCGAATAATGCAGGTAGTGGCCACATACATGAGCAGTGCAGGTAGTGGTCACAGATATGAGCAGTGCAGGTAGTGGTCACAGATATGAGCAGTGCAGGTAGTGGCCACATACATGAGCAGTGCAGGTAGTGGCCACAGACATGAGCAGTGCAGGTAGCGGCCACAGATATGAGCAGTGCAGGTAGTGGCCACAGACATGAGCAGTGCAGGTAGTGGCCACAGACATGAGCAGTGCAGGTAGTGGTCACAGACATGAGCAGTGCAGGTAGTGGCCACAGATATGAGCAGTGCAGGTAGTGGCCACAGACATGAGCAGTGCAGGTAGTGGTCACAGACATGAGCAGTGCAGGTAGTGGTCACAGACATGAGCAGTGCAGGTAGTGGCCACAGACATGAGCAGTGCAGGTAGTGGCCACAGACATGAGCAGTGCAGGTAGTGGCCACAGATATGAGCAGTGCAGGTAGTGGCCACAGACATGAGCAGTGCAGGTAGTGGTCACAAACATGAGCAGTGCAGGTAGTGGCCACAGACATGAGCAGTGCAGGTAGTGGCCACAGACATGAGCAGTGCAGGTAGTGGCCACAGAGTTTAACGGTGCAGGTAATGGCCAGAGGTAAACAGTACAGGTAATGGCCACAGACCATAATAATATGAGGTGGGCGTTGGTACTACCTCGTGATCAAAAATGACCCCGACTAACCTACAAAGATAATTACCAGAGCGCCCTTCAGGCCACCCCCTCTCAGGACCAGTTCCCACACCCTCCCTTTTAAGACATACACTGGGAGTAACTGTACTGTATATCTCACATGGGGTACGGTGACTGTTTTAGAAGCATAAGTTCGATTTAGTATGACAGTCTTACAAAGTACCTGAAGGGATTTAACCAACAGTATTTAAAGAGTTGGGTCATCATTTTTTTATCGCCGTAGCTGTTCTTTGATAAATATTTAAATTATCGTTAAAACTATAAAACAGTATGTTGAAATCCTCACTATTCGGCAATGGTCCACAAAAAGTAGGGAGCGTAGGAAGCATTGGTGTGTGTGTGTGTGTGTGTGTGTGTGTGTGTGTGTGTGTGTGTGTGTGTGTGTGCGTGTGTGTGTGTGTTACCAAGCACCAAAGGTAGGAAACAAGCACAGCCACATACAGAAAGTATACCAAAAAAAAAAAAACTAAAATAAAGAATAATAAATTCCAACTCCAAACATTCAACTTTGAGTCAAATGTCAAAAGTACTGTAACTTGTACATAATTCACGACATAACATTACAGTTCATCTTATCATCACTACCAGCTAAACAATAAGTTATACATTAATCATAAAAAATACCTGAGTCAACACCACACACAAGATATTTTGGTATATACAGAAAGAGTTTAATGGCCTAGGGAAGTATCTCCGTAAACACATTATTCACCCTCCTGGTATATTGTAAGTAAGAAATGCAATCCTCAAAGTGAAACACACACAGGATGTATTGGGCAAGAACTTGGGAGGTTGTGACAGCAACCGGATGATAGTGGTGACGCAACACTAACTCCACTGCTAATAGAACGACCCTCCTCCCCCCCACTCCTTCACTACACCCCTCCTCACCTCACCTGTCTCCACCCAACAGAAGAAAACCGATAGTGCTTAAACATCAATCAATATTAACACATTTCACCATCATCTCCATCAACTAAATTAGGCATCCACATTCACCATCAACAACCGTGACATCATCAACAGGGAGGCGGTGAGAGTGATGGTGATTGTGTGTTGCCCCCCCCCCCCCAGTTCTCCCCACCATCACATCAGTGACTGCAATACCCGCCTCCACACCTTCACATAAAAACCTAAAATAGACACGTCGATAACAAAGGAAGTTACATAAAGAGCTCCACTGTGTAATAATCTACCATGAAACAAAGTCGTGATGAGGCGACAAGTTCCTGTATTCAAAATCCCTAATGACTTTGGCACACGTCTCATCATTTTGCAATTTCGGTATATATTCAAATTAATTAATATTTAAATCGACAGGACAGGTTGAAGGTTAGAAAGCAAGAAGTGCAGATGACGACACTACATTAATCATTCACAACATAAAGGCACAGACGAGCAACAATCATGATTAACCTTGTTTTTATGATGTTACACCTGATCATGTCCTTGGGTTCGTTAATAACCCGAGCGATGGGTCAGCCCACACACACATGGGCGAAACTAGACCCCTGAATTCATGGGCGTCGGATAAAACTAAAAAAACATTTCAACAGCCAATGCCCTGAACTCCAAGTAGTCTTGACCCCGCCAGGAAGGAGGAGGGGAGCGAGCAGGGGCCAGCACCACCAGGCAGTGTCAACAGCGGCTTGTTGACAGAGGGAGCCTCTCAATACATCATTAGTTAGGGTAGTCGTAGTCATCAATTCCCATCATAAATACCGATTACCGATAACATGCCTTGCACACACACACACAATCCAAATGAATGCAGACTATCAATGGCATCTCGATTGTTCTTGTCTGACCAATCCTGTTACCAAAACAACAAAGATACATCCACTGATTCCTGTTAACTTTACTTCCAGGTGTGGTGGATGTTGCATTTGTTCTTCACTAATACCGAACACCTGAGTTCACCAGACAAAGAACACAGAACCTCTCAATTTTTGTGCTATTCCCGGGCCAGGTCTGGTGATGGCAACAACGCCCAAAAAGCCACACCGTCACCACCACCTAATACACCTTACGTAAATTGGTTCCTTCACTAAGGTGGTGTGTTTACCTTATACAGCCAAAGAGGTATTAAAGATTAGGTGGTGAAATTATTACCATAGAGGCGAGTCAGGTGCCGCCCTCCTACCTCATCAGTCTACCTGTACTTCCATTATTATTGCCCACCATAAGTGTCTACCATCTCTGTACATCCTCATTATGGCCACTATCAAAAGTGAATGATTTTTAACTGTTAATCGACCACTTCGGCATTACGAGGCTAATTTAACGCAGGTGTCGGTACACCCGCACGAGGCACGTTATATCCACGCCACGATTCGTCCTCTTCACACAGTCAAGGCATAAAGATATACCTTGCACACAGTAACCCAATACTCGGGAGAAACCACTTTCCACACCTGCCGTCTGAAATGTAGCCACTGGTCAACGAACTAACACACACGGTATCGCAATTCTAATCCCCATATTGCGGTACATCAATTGAGACATGTTAGTAGATGTGAGGGGAATATGAGACACACATACACAAAACTGACCTTGAAAACAGAACTGATGGTAAGGTACTCAAATGAGCTTATTAGCATCAAGCCTACAGCGCGGTGTTGATCTTAACAGCTTATTCGACGGCTAAAGATAACGTATAACAAACAGTGAGTATAATCAAAGCGCTTGGGGTGTTTTAATTGGGAAAATTCAATATCAAACGGTGTCAAGTACTGAGAAACGCCGACTGTCTGAGGTAAACACGACACCCTTAAGCTGCTCTCACAACACAAGGCTGTCAAGGAAGACTAGTTCTGCCAGGAGAATGTGTAGCAGTGAGGTGAACGAAAAGAAATTAAGTAGAGGCGAATTGTAATGTTGTGTAGGAGGAACAATAGCAGACATCCTCAAACCCCTCCACCCTCCTCGTCTCAACCCCAACCACCCTCCTCCCAATCCATCTCGCTCCTCCTCCCTCCTGGCAGGTCATCCGCCCACCACCCGCCAATAAATAATACGCGCTACACTACACAAACTCACATCCTCTTCCAACACCCACACGCGTTAGTCTGGCCCACAGTAATCACCACCGCTTGTGGAGGATATTACAAGTGTACCTTCACAGTAGTTCAGATTACCTTACACACTTGTACACTTTCCTGGTTAACACACATCAGTAGCCGAAACAAAAAATCACCAAGAAACAGTTACGTCGGCCTGCTAGTGCAAGTGTTGGTGTGCCACTAACTTAAGACCATCTTGGTGGACACACATCACCACACTACTTTTTTTCCCAGATCATGAAAACAAATACCAATATACTTACCACGAGCTGTCCAGCACTTATTGGTCCTGTCCAGCGTCCACAACTGAGGAAGAGGAGGTTTTGGTTACAATCCGTTCAACATAAAGACGATACAACTAAACACACCACCACACACAACACGTCACCAATTCCTGTAGTTCCGGCTTGGGAAAATGATCTCATGGCCCAATAATCTCTTAAATGTGGAGGGAAGGTAAAGGTACCGTACGGAAAGTTCATTCAACTTGAATTTGCACTGTGTGTGGCTGTGACTGTCTCGGGGTTATGTAAATATAAGGACATATGGGGGCCACACTTTACAACACACCGAGGCACACTAGACAGTAACACAGCCAGCACTGACCCCCCACCCCCCCCTACCCCGTGTCATGCTCTACCGCTCTCACCCCGTGACAAAAGCACCGGCAGACAGACAGATAGGCCGGCAACACTCACGACCTGCACCAACCACCTGTGCCACGCTCACCTCATGATAAAGCACCACATGCATCAGACACAACCTACAGTACACCCAACACTTATGTCACGTTCCTACCACACACCACAACCCCTTAAGTCAATTCAAGTTGAACTAAAAATGGACCATGACATTATCCTGCCCAAGGTAAACCTGAGCTAGCAGGTGTTACATTACTCAATAATATCTTGATTAAGACCTTGACTACTGCCGAAGAGATGACGGGTCTTTTGAAATAATGTTCAAGGTCTCGGTGACATTAATATTCACACTTTCTCAATTCAGATACGAGTTAATTATCACCCTAACACTCCATACTTTTATCCATGGTAATTTTCTCACCTTCGCTCCTCCCATGATGATCCGTCCAAGGAGAAATCCGAAAGCTGTGGCACATATAAAGGGCCAACGTTCAATAAGATCTTCAATCACTGTATGTCAGTTTCGCGGCACAATCTCCAAGTTTAAAATATTGCTGTGATCCTAAACTTTGAGGACAAAAACGTGAACCTGTATTCATTTCTAAAATAACACAGTAAGGGCTCACTGTTCACAATGTCCCGAAGAACGAGGACAGGGAGTAAGTGGAGAGGAGGGGGTAAGTGTCGTGGCCGCTGTCGGATACACACTGACACAGCGAGGACTTCAGCACACACCACGCCACCAGTCCGCCACTCTCCTCGTGTTGGTGGACGTCCGTGAGACTCCTTCTGTTGTGTGTATGTGTGTCCACACCCAGCCCAGGCGCCGCCCCTGTGTGCTCTCACCACGCCTCACCCAGGCTCCGCCCATGTGTGTTGTCACCACGCCCACCTTACGTGATTACAAACTCAATATACAAATAATCACCTACACAACACGACAAACATGCAAGTACATACCCACAAACACCACTGATACGTAATAACAAGTCACACTACTCGCCACTATAAGCGGGCAAGTTATGCAATATAACACACCTCGAGTACCGAGTAGTGGCAAAACTCCCAGGTGAGACGGACGGATAGAGGAGGAAGCAACACAGACGAACTGACGGGGGCAACTGTGTACCTGTACCACGTTGTCGTCCATGACCACTTCCGCCCACCACCAGGGCACCACCGTGCACCGGTCACTCACTCACTCAGTTCTTACTCCCGTCACATACTCAACTTGTCTGTTCTCTTTTCTTTTTCACAAACACATACAGATATACACACAATTATAGACACAAACATGCATACTGTACATTCACAGAAACACATGTGCGCGAGGTCACGTCCCTGTAGCAGGGTCACGTAGCTTTAGCGAGAACACACACAGACAGTTTAGAGACACCAAGGCAGGAACCAGGTGCGCTTCAAGGCCACACTATACACGCCGCTACTCAAAAATCGTTTTATTTTCCTCGGGAATCACATTAGCCCAGATGAGTCCCAAGTCTCGCCGACTATTTGTAAACATTGCTTAGCACCTGATTGCAAGGACGATATCAACATTCGTGCGTTAATGAGGCAGAGCTTTCACTAGACGTTTCTTTGAAGGAGACTGGGTATCAAGGGGCTCATGGCTTACACAGTGTAGATCATTACACAAACGGATACAGACACGTTTAAGAGACTTATTTAAGGCTGGGTTATGTTTTTTTCCTCTTTCGGCTATTTTTTTCTCTTGGGTTCAGTGAGTACTTTTTCTTTTAGTCCGAGTTAATATTTATGTTTAAGGGTATATCCGTTATATATTAGGATAAGCTAATATTTTTTTTTAATGAAGCAGTTGATATTTATTCCTGAAATCAATAAAGTAAAGATTCTGATCCAGGAAACTTGGTACCCGATCTGACGTGAGATGAACTGATTACAACAGCCAGTGGTCAGTCGTGCTTTATGAAACCTAATGCAGTTACCATCATACTGTTTACAAACGCACGTGAGAGACAAGAGGGTGTATTGTGTAAGATGGTGTAGCAGAGCTGTGCAGTACACCGGTGGTGGGTGACGTGGCTACGAGATAACAACTGACGGTGGTGTGGGGGAGGGGGGGTGTTGGAGCCTGGCAGTGGTCCAGCTGGGTGTGCGTGGTGCCCTACAACACGCTGGGGGTCACGCTGCCATGTGCCACACTCCCCCATATTACCCTCAAGTTCAAGTGACAAGTTACAAACAACTTACCATGTACAGCCGATGTCAACAAATTACCTACAGTCTGTGAGCAAATTGGACGATGGTACTTGCGTTATATCGTTTTATGCCACTATAAGAAAAGATATACTACCCACTATAACACGTGTCCTACCCTCTATAACACGTGTCCAACCCACTATAACAAGTGTCCAACCCACTATAACACGTGTCCAACTCACTATACCACGTGTCCTACCCTCTATAACACGTGTCCTCCCCACTATAACACGTGTCGTACCCTCTATAACACGTCCTACCCACTATAACACGTCCTACCCACTATAACACGTACCCACAACACGTGTCCTACCACTATAACACGTGTCCAACCCACTATAACACGTGTCCTACCCACTATAACACGTGTCCTACCTCTATAACACGTGTCCCACTTATAACACGTGTCCAACCCACTATAACAAGTGTCCAACCCACTATAACACGTGTCCAACCCACTATAACACGTGTCCTACCCACTATAACACGTGTCCTCCCCTTAACTATAACACCTGTACAATCTATAACACGTGTCCTACCCACTATAACACGTGTCCTACCCACTATAACACGTGTACCCTCTAACACGTGTCCTACCCTCTATAACACGTGTCCAACTCCACTATAACACATGTCCTACCCACTATAACACGTGTCCTACCCACTATAACACGTGTACCCACTATAACACGTGTCCAACCCACTATAACACGTGTCCTACCCACTATAACACCACTCCTAACACGTGTCCCACCACTATAACACGTGTCCTACCCACTATAACACGTGTCCTACCCACTATAACACGTGTCCTAAGCACTATAACACGTGTCCACCCACTATAACACGTGTCCTACCCACTATAACACGTGTCCTACCACTATAACACGTGTCCTACCCACTATAACACGTGTCCTACCCACTATAACACGTGTCCTACCCACTATAACACGTGTCCTACCAATTATAACGTGTCCTACCCACTATAACCCGTCCTACCCACTATAACACGTGTCCTACCCACTATAACGTGTCCTACCCACTATAACACGTGTCCCACCCACTATAACACGTGTCCTACCCTCTAACACGTGTCCCACCTATAACACGTGTCCTAACCCACTATAACACGTGTCCTACCCTATAACACGTACACCCACTATAACACGTGTCCCAAATCTAACTATAACACGTGTCCTACCCACTATAACACGTGTCCTCCAACACGTCCTACCCACTATAACACACGTCCTACCCACTATAACACGTGTCCCAATTCTATAACACGTCCTACCTCTATAACACGTGTCCTACCCTCTATAACACGTGTCCTACCCTCTATACCACACATCCTACCCCACTATAACACGTGTCCTACCCCATAACACGTGTCCTACCCCATAACACGTGTCCTACCCACTATAACACGTGTCCTACCCACTATACAACACTGTCCCACCCTCATAACACGTGTCCACCTCTATAACACGTGTCCTACCCTATAACACGTGTCCCACCACTATAACACGTGTCCCACCCTCTATAACACACGTCCTACCCACTATAACACGTGTCCTACCCCTCTATAACACGTGTCCCACCACTATAACACGTGTCCTACCCTATAACACGTGTCCCACCTCTATAACACACTTGTCCTACCCACTATAACACGTGTCCCAACTATAACACGTGTCCACCTCTATAACACGTGTCCTACCCCTCTATAACACGTGTCCTACCCACTATAACACGTATCCTACCTCTATAAACGTGTCCTACCCACTATAACACGTGTCCTATCCACCATAACACGTGTCCTAACCAATTATAACACGTGTCCTACCCACTATAACACGTCCTAACCACTATAACACGTGTCCTAACCCACTATAACACGTGTCCTACCCACCATAAACGTGTCCTACCCACTATAACACGTGTCCAACTCCACTATAACACGTGTCCTACCCACTATAACACGTGTCCTACCCACTATAACACGTGTCCTACCCACTATAACACATGTCCTACTCACTATAACACGTGTCCTACCCACTATAACACGTGTCCTACCCACTATAACGAGTCCCCCACTATAACACGTCCCAAACTATAACGGTCCTACCACTATAAACACGTGTCCTACCCACTATAACACGTGTCCTACCCACTATAACACACGTGTCCTACCCTATAACACGTGTCCTACCCTGCGCACGTGTCCTACCCACTATAACACGTGTCCTACCCACTATAACACGTGTCCCTACCCTCTATACGTGTCCTACCCACTATAGCACGAGTCCTACCCACTATAACACGTGTCCCTACCCACTATAACACGTGTCCTACCCACTATAACACGTGTCCTACCCACTATAACGTGTCCTACCCACTATAACACGTGTCCTACCCACTATAACACGTGTCCTACCCACTATAACACGTGTCCTACCCACTATAACAAGTGTCCTACCCACTATAACGTGTCCTACCCACTATAACACGTGTACTACCCACTATAACACGTGTACTACCCACTATAACACGTACCACCACTATAACACGTGTACTACCCACTATAAGTGTACACCCACTATAACACGTGTCCTACCCACTATAACACGTGTCCTGCAATCTAACGTGTCCTACCAGCCATAACACGTGTCCTACCCTCTATAACACGTGTTCTGCCCACTATAACGTGTCCTACCCTCTATAACACGTGTCCTACCCACTAACGTGTCCTGCCACTATAACACGTGTCACTACCCACTATAACACGTGTCCCTGCAGTATAACGTGTCCCTACCCAGTATAACGTGCTACCCACTATACCGTGTCCTACCCACTATAACACGTGTCCTACCCACTCTAACACGTGTCCCTACCCACTATAACGTGTCCACCACTATAACGTGTCCTACCCACTATAACGTGTCCTACCCACTATAACACGTGTACTACCCACTATATCACGTGTCCCTACCCACTATAACGTGTCTACCCACTATAACGTGTCCCTACCCACTATAACACGTGTCCTACCACTATAACACGTGTACTACCCACTATACCACGTATCCTACCCACTATAACACGTGTCCTACCCCACTATAACAAGTACTACCCACTATAACATATTACTACCCACTATAACACATAAACTACCCACTATAACACGTGTACCCACTATAACGTGTCTACCCACTAACACGTCTACCACTATAACACGTGTCCTACCCACTATACCACGTATCCTACCCACTATAACACGTGTCCTACCCACTATAACACGTCCTACCCACTATAACACGTGTCCCTACCCACTATAACACGTGTCTACCCACTACAACACGTGTACTACCCACTATAACATTAATCTCACCATAGCATTGTCCTACCACTATAACACGTGTCCTACCCCGCATAACACGTGTACTACCCACTATAACACGTGTCCTACCCACTATAACACGTGTACTACCCACTATACCCGTGTCCTACCCACTATAACACGTGTCCTACCACTATAACACGTGTGTCCTACCCTACACGTGTCCCTACCCACTAACACGTGTACTACCCACTATAACACGTGTACTACCCACTATAACACGTGTACTACCACTATAACACGTGTCTACCCACTATAACACGTGTCCTACCACTATAACGTGTCCCTACCCACTATAACACGTGTCCTACCCTCTATAACACGTGTACTACCCTACTAACACGTGTACTACCCACTACAAAACATGTCCTACCCACTATATACGATGTCCTACCCACACTATAACAAGTGTCCTACACTATAACTTTGATCTACCCACTATAACGTGTCCCTGCCCACTATAATGTCCTACCCACTATAACACGTGTCCCTACCCACTATAACGCGTCCTACCCACTATAACGCGTGTCCTGCCATCTATAACACGTCCTCACCCACTATAACACGTGTCCTACCCACTATAACACGTGTCCTACCCACTCTAACGTGTCCTACCCACTATAACACATGTCCTGCCCACTATAACACATGTCCCTACCCACTATGACGTGTCCTACCCACTATAACACATGTCCCATAAGCTATCAACAACACAACTCTGCAGGCTCTCATTTGTGAGTGAGAGAATGATAAATGCCTTTTGTATTCGGTATGCATAACAAATTGTTCAAGGTATTGGAGGGAGGGAGGGGGAATGGGGAGCAGGAGGAGGGAGGGAAGAGGGAAGGAAGGAGGGAGGGTAGTAAGGAAAGGAGTGAGGTAAGGAAAGGAGGAGGAGGGTATTAAGGAAAAGGAGGGAGGGAGGGAGAAGAAGGAAGGGAGGAGATAAGGAGGGAGGGAGGTAAGGAGAGGGAGGGAGAGTGAGGAAAGGAGGAGGTAAGGAAAGGAGGGAGGGGAGGGGAAGAAGGAAGAGGAGGGAGATGAGAGAGGGAGGGAGGTAGGAGAGGAGGGAGGTAAGGAAAGGAGGGAGGTAAGGAGGGAGGGAAGAAGGAAGGAGGGAATGGGGAAGGAGGGAGGTAAGGAGGGAGGAGGTAAGGGGTGGGAGGGAGGTGAGAGGGAGGGAGGGTGAGGAAAGGGAGGAGGTGAGGAGGGAGGGAGGTGAGGAAGGAGGGGAGGGAGGGTAGGGGAAAGGGGAGGGAGGGTGAGGAAGGAGGGAGGCCAGGATAGGGAGGGCTAAGGGAAAGGAGGGAGGTGGGGAGGAGGTAGAGGTGGGAGGAGGGTGAGGAGGAGGGAGGCAGGAAGGAGGAGGGTAAGGAGAGGAGGTAAGAGGAGGGAGGGAGGTAAGGAAAGGAGGAGACAAAGGAAGGAGGTAAGGATGGGAGGGAGGTAGGGAGGAGGGAGGTAAGGAGGTAAGGAAAGGAGGGAGGAGGTAAGGAAGGAGGGAGGGAGGTAAGGAAAGGAGGAGATAAGGAAAGGAGGGAGGTAAGGAAAGGAGGGAGATAAGGAGGAGGGAGGGAGGGGAGGGAGGGGGAGGGAGGGAGGAGGTAAGGAAGAGGAGATAAGGAAAGGAGGGAGGTAAGGAGAGGGAGGGAGGGAGGAGGTAAGGAAAGGAGGGAGGTAAGGGAAGGGGAGGGGGAGGGAGGGAGGGAGGGGAGGAGGGAGGGAGGAGGGAGGAGGTAAGGAGGAGAGGAGGAGGTAAGGAGAGGGAGGAGATAAGGAGAGGGAGGGAGATGAGGAAGGAGGAGATAAGGAGAGGGAGGGAGGAGGGAGGAGGAGGAGGGAGGGAGGAGGGGGAGGGAGGGAGGGGAGGGAGGGAGGGAGGGTGAGGAAGGAGGAGATAAGGAGAGGGAGGGAGGGGGGAGGGAAGGAGGGAGGTAAGAGGAGGGAGGTGAGAGAGGAGGGAGGGAGGGAGGGAGGAGGGAGGGAGGGAGGAGGGAGGTGGGAAAGGAGGGAGATAAGGAGAGGGAGGGGAGGGGAGGGAGGTGAGGAGAGGAGGAGGTAAGGAGAGAGGGAGGGAGGGAGGGAGGGAGGGAGGAGAATGAGAAGGAGATAAGGAAGGAGGGCAGGAGAGAGAGGAGGGGAGGGAGGGAGGGAGGAGGTGGGGAAAAGGAATAAGGAAAGGAGGGAGGTAAGGAGAGGGGGAGGGAGATAAGGAAAGGAGGAGGTGAGGTGAGGGGAGGGAGGGAGGGAGGGCGAGGGAGGGAGGGAGGGAGGGAGGGAGGGAGGGAGGAGGAGGGAGGGGAGGAGGAGGAAGGGAGGTAAGGAAAGGAGGAGGAAAAGAGGAAAGAGGAAGAAGAGAAGGGAGGGAGGGAAGAAGAAAGTACAGGAGCAGGTAAGACAAAAGGAAAGGGGTTTAAATATACAAAGGAAGAAGCGACACCCATGATGCAGGTTCGGACCCACGACACCAATACAGGGCTGAAAACACCCTCAAGGCAGTACAGTACAGTGTTACGGTCTGGCGCATGTGATTCACCACTCACTCATAGTAACAAATACAATGATTCCAATAACAATAATGCCATAATCAAAATAATAATAATAATAATAATAATAAACTATAAAATGAGGAATAACGATAATAATCATAACAGAATATAATACAGGTAATAAGATAGTACATAATGTAATAGTAATAAATAATACCTTAGAATAAACAACTTTTAAGAAACTATTACCACAAAAAAACATATAATGATCATGAAACATAAAACAGTGAGTTACCGTAATGTACACAAGGGGGAGAGTTAGCGAGGCTAGCTAGGGCATGAGAGGAAGAGGAAAACATGACAAGTGAAAGATATCTAATCTCCTCCCGGCAGAGCAGTCCCCTCAAAAAATCACAACATGATGGTTTCTAATTTGACAGAGTTCTCTCACATTTCTTAAAATAGTATATAACAGATTACATAGACCAATGGCAACTGTACATGGGTTTTTCCAAAGGTTTTCGACAGTACAGTACTACGGACTGCTAGCCTCAACGATCTAGGCACTCAGCATCATAAATCGTATACTGTACAATAATTGAATACAAATAAATTAAACCGTTCATTTACCTCAACGAATCACTCGTACGTCCCCACCAAAACTACTGTATACAAGCTTGGAAATCACACACACACTATCTCCACCCAATGTAACTAGAATATATTCATGGAATAAGTCCTCTCGAGTATCCAAGTAGGCTGAGGGCCTTGGGAATCACAACTCTTCAGACAAGACACAACAGGTCAGTCTCAAGGAGAATTTCAAAATCCTGAAAGGGATGAAAAGCGTAAACTCAGATCAATTCACAAGATATCAAGCGCTACGAAC
The DNA here is from genome assembly GCF_018991925.1 of Homarus americanus. Classification (NCBI taxonomy): domain Eukaryota; kingdom Metazoa; phylum Arthropoda; class Malacostraca; order Decapoda; family Nephropidae; genus Homarus; species Homarus americanus. The sequence continues at coordinate 10,277,036 of NW_024715228.1, forward strand.
ACAAGGTCATAATTTCAAACTCACTATGCTGTCGTATAAACAATTATTGTACTGTACTGTGGAAGCAAAATTCTTCATGTAGAGGATGTTAGACCTAGGTAAAACTCAACTAGCAAAAGCCGTGAAACTGAAACAATACTATGATCCAAAATATTCCTGGGCAATACTATAACATTAGGAAACTGTACACACCCATGGACCTTCTCTGGATGTGCCCATTGCTAGCGCTGGCCGAGTGACTGATGGAAAAAAATAATAATAAAAATTAAATTTATCTTCCTCATTGTATGACATCCCAATCTTCCTCTATGCATGACTCGCCTACCCACCAATGCATCTGACAAACATCAACTACTGCACCACTTTCCCAGGAATACCTCTCTCCTTGTTCCTTGGATTACCCCCACCAACCACTCATCCCTCACACAATAAGTTCTATAACTATAAACAATAGACAACAATGCTGGAAAAATAAATACAGATATTTTACTCTCTCCACCTATTAAGGTATTATATAAAATGATATTGCCAATTTATTAAAAAACTGTATACTGTAGTACCTTAATTTGTGAACCTACCCTTTATACTTATGTTTCAATAAAAATATTGATCAAACTACTTTTGACGTTGTCCCAGAAAATTCACAACTTATATTAATGTTTCAAGGTAACTTATTCAAATCCAAATTTAAATTATTTGAAAGACATGCTGGTTCTGAGAGGCCTTAAGTCTATCGAGAATATACCCTACACATATAAGAGGCAAAATGTCATCCTCTGGACATAGCTCCAAGGCGCCAATACTGGCTGGTATGCGGTAATAAAAATGAAAGCCAGCCCCTGAGCCTGGTCCTGCAGGCTGGCTCACAGTGGTGGTTCACAGTGACCACAAGCTGAAGAAAAGTGTTTTCACTTGGGATGGTGCCACCACCATCCTTCTCCCCTCTCACCTGTAGAAGGACACTACTGCACCACCCCATCACCATCCTTCACCTGTATGACACCACTCAAACAACTCCCCATCACCATCCTTCACCTGCATGACACTACCCACCCCATCACCATCCTTCACCTGTATGACACTCACTGCACCACCCCATCACCATCCTTCACCTGTATGACACTACTGTACCACCCCATCACCATCCTTCCCCACCTGTAGACACCACTGCACCCCATCACCATCCTTCCACCTGTATGACACCACTGTTCCACCTCATCACCATCCTCTCACCTGCATGACACTACTGCAATTCCATCACCATCCTTCCACCCAGGTATGAGACACCACTGTACCCACCCCACCACCATCCTCTCACCTGTATCTCTACCTGGGTACCACCCCATCACCCATCCTTCACCTGTAGAAGACACCATCAGCCCACCCCATCACCATCCTTCACACCTGTAGACACTACTGCAAATTCAAATCTCCACCATCCTTCACCTGTATGACACCACTGTACCAACTTCCACCACCATCCTTCACCAGCATACGCAATGGCCCTGTTCCATCACCATCCTCTTCACCTGTATGACACACCACTGTACCACCCCATCACCATCCTTCACCTGTATGACACTACTGCACCACCCCATCACCATCCTTCACCTGTATGATCACTGTACCTGTTCTAATCACCATCCTTCACCTGCATGACACCAATGCACCAACTCCACCCACCATCCCTTCCACCTGAAATTCACTGCACCACCCCACCATCCCTTCCACCTGCACACACCACTGCACCACCCCACCACCACCTTCCACCCAGCACACTACTGCACCACCCCATCACCATCCTCTCAATCTGTACAGACACCACTGCACCACCCCACCACCATCCTTCCACCTGTACAGACACCAAAACAAACTCCACCATCCTCTCCGTATACCACTGTACCCACCCCACTCCACCATCCCCACCTGTATGACACCACTGCACCACCACCATCCTTCCACCTGCATGACACCACTGCACCACCCCACTCACCCATCCCTTCCCACCCAGACACCACTGCACCAACTTCCACCACCATCCTTCACCTGTACAGACACTACTGCACCCAATTCCCATCACCATTCTCTTCACCTGCATGAGACACTACAAAACACCCAATCACCACCACTTCAACTGTGCGACACTACTGTACCACCCCATCACCTTCACCTGGTATGACACTACTGCACCAATCTCCATCTCCATCCTCACCTGTATGACACTACTGTACCACCCCACCACCAACCTTCACCCTGTATGACACTCACTGTACCACCCCATCACCATCTCTTCTCACCTGGGTATGACACACTACTGTACCACCCCATCACCATCCTCCACCTGGGTATGACACTACTGCACAAACCCCATCACCACCATCCTTCCACCTGTATACACACCACTGCACCAACTTCCACCACCATCCCTTTCTCACCTGTATGACACCACTGCACCACCCCACCACCATCCTCACCTGTATGACACCACTGCACCACCCCACCCCACCATCCTTCACCTGTATGACACTACTAAACACCCCATCACCATCCTTTCACCAGACATACCACTGTACCACCATCCTCTCACCTGCATGACACTACTGTACCACCCCACCACCATCCCTTCACCTGGTATAAGACACTACTGTACCACCCCACCACCATCCTCTCACCTGTATGAGACACTACTGTACCACCCCATCACCATCCTTCAACTGTATGACACTACTGTACCACCCCCATCACCATCCACCTGTAGCATGGACACACAGTACCCCACCCCATCACCATCCCTTCCTTCCACCTGTATGACACTACTGCACCACCCCATCACCACTCTCACCTGTATGACACTACTGTACCACCCCCACCATCCTTCCACCTGTATGACACTCACTGTACCACCCCATCACCATCCTTCAACCAGCTACACCACTGTACCCAATTCATCACCATCCTTCACCTGTATGAGAATGCACCAAATTCCATCACCACATCCTTCACACCCGTATGACACTACTGTACCACCCCACCATCCTCTCACCTGCATGACACCACTGTACCACCCTTCACACCATCCCTTCACCCAGCACACTACTCGTACCACCCCATCACCATCCTTCAACTGTATGAGACTCACTGCACCAATTCCACCATCCACTCACCTGTATAACACCACGCCCACCCCATCTCCATCCTTCCACCCAGGCTGACACCACTGCACCAACTTGATCACCATCCTTCACCTGTATGACACCACTGCACACCACCCCACTCACCATCCCCTTCTGTATGACACCACTGCACCAATCTCCCATCACCCGTCTCACACCTGTATGACACCACTGCACCAACTTGCATCACCATCCTCACCTGTATGACACCACTGGGTACCAACTTCATCACCATCCTTCACCTGTATGAGACACTACTGTACCACCTCAACACCATCCTCTCACCTGTATGACACCACTGTACCACCCCATCACCATCCCTCAAACTGCATGACACTCACTAACAAACCACCACCATCCTTCACCTGTATGACACT
>NW_024715228.1:10280685-10405528 GCF_018991925.1 Homarus americanus
CACTGCACCACCTCAACACCATCCTCTCACCTGAATGAGACACCACCTTCGCAACGTTCACCCCACCACCACATCCCTCAATCTGTATACTACCTGCACCAATCTCTGTTCATCCTCCCACCCAGAATGACACCACTGTACCAACTCTACCACCATCATCTCACCTGTATAAACACCCCTGTACCAACTTAATCACCATCCTTCAATCTGTGAGACACCACTGCACTCCACCATCCTTCCCACCTGAATGACACCACCACTGCACCACCCCACCATCCTTCACCTGCTGTACAGACACTCATCACTGCACCACCATCCTCTCACCTGCATGACACTGCACCACCCCACCATCCCCACCCAGGTATGTGACACTACTGCACCAATCTCACCACCATCCTCTCACCTGTGGTATGACACCACTGCACCATCCCCATCACCATCCCTTCCACCCATGACACCGACACTGCACCACCCCCACCACCCATCCCTCACCTGCATGGTACCACTGCACCACCCCACCCCACCACATCCTTCACCTGCATGACACTACACTCCACCCCATCACCATCCCTTCCACCCTGTATGACACCTTTACCACCACCATCCTTCACCTGCATGAGACACCACTGTACCACCCATCACCATCCCTTTCCACCTGTGCTTACACTTCACTGTGCACCACCCCACCACCATCCTTCCACTGTATACCACATTGCACCACCACCCACCATTCTCTTTCACCCAGACACCAACAAACCAACTTGTTCACCATCCCCACACACTTAATTAAACACCCATCCCACCCAGATGACACCACTGCACCAATCCCCACCATGCCTCCACCCCAAGGATGACACACCATCACTCTGCAACTCCAACACTGTCTCTCCGACCTGCATGACACACCACTGCACCAATTCCACCAGCACGTTTCACCCACAGAGACACCACTGGATCCAATCCCACCCACCATCCTTCCCACCTGTATGACACCACTGCACCAAATCCCCATCCACCATCCTCTCCACCCCAAGACACCACTGCACCAACTTACCCACCACCTTCACCCCAGCCATTTACCAACGCACACCATCCCACCTGTATGACACCACTTGCAACACCATCCTTCAATTCTGTATGACACCACTGTACCACCATCCTTCACCATGAGACACCACTGCATCTTACCATCCCACCTAAGATACCACTAAAATTACCCATCCTTTCCACCTGAATGACACTACTGTACCACCTGAACACCATCCCCACCCTGCATGACACCACACCCCCATCACCATCCTTCCACCTGTACAACCCCACCATCCTCTCACCCTGTATGACACCACCCCATCCCACTGCACACCACTGCACCAACTTAATCATCCCCACCCCTGTGCAGACCACTGCACCCAACCCCATCACCATCCTTCCACCTGTATGACACTACCAAACAAACTTCACCCACCATCCTTCCCACCTGTATGACACCACTGCAACACCACCACACCTGCATGACACACCCACTGTACCAACTCAACACCACCCCTTCCCACCTGTACAAGACACCACTGTACCAATTCTGATTCCATCCTTCACTCAAAGGACACCAATGTACCACCCCATCACCATCCTTCACCTGTATGACACTCATCACTGCACCAATTCCCCATCACCATCCTTCCACCTGTATGACACCAATTGCACCACACCCCATCACCATCCGTCACCTGTATGACACACTCACTGTCTTAGAATCTCTGCATCTACCCATCCTCCCACCTGCATGACACTTAACGTGCACCATCCCCATCACCATCCTTCCTTTATCTGGTATGACACCACTGCACCACCCCATCACCATCCTTCACCCAGAAGCATACCTACCAAAACAAAATTCCTCAACACCCATCCACAACGTGCTACACTACCTGTCAACCCCATCACCATCCCACCTGTACAGACACCACTGTACCACCCTCAACACCATCCTCACCCAAGGTGCACCCACTGCCACCCTCAACACCAACCTCCTCTCAATCTGCATGACACCACTGCACCACCCTCAACACCATCCTTCCCCATCTGTATGAGACACTGTACTGCACCACCATCCTTCACCCAGTAGACACACCACTGCACCAACTTCATCACCATCCTTCACCTGTGGCTAGACACTCACACCACCCCAACACCATCCTTCACCTGGTAAGGACACTACTGTACTCACCCCATCACCTGTATGACACCACTAAAAATCAATTCTCAACACCATCCTTCACCTGTATATACTACTGCAAATTCACCTCAACACACCATCCTCTTCAATTGCATGAGACACTACTGCACCACCATCCTTCCTGTATGACACTACCAAACACCCAAATACCATCCCTTCACCTGTATGACACCAATGCACCACCCCATCACCATCCTTCACACCTGTGCATGTGACACCACTGTACATCCCACCATCCTCTCACTGTACATACTCACTGCAATTCACACCCCACACCACCTTCACACCTGTATGACACCACTGTACCATCCCATCATCCTTCACCCAAAAGACACCACTGCACCAACTCCCATCACCCTTCACCTGTATGACACTACTGTACCATCCCATCACCATCCCCTTCACCTGTATGAGACACCACTGCACCAATCTCATCACCACCTTCCTTCCACCTGTATGACACTACTGCACCATCCCAGCATCACCATCCCTTCCACCTGTGCACACTCACTGTACCACCCCATCACCTGTCTCTTCCAATTTGCATGAGACACCACTGCACCAATCTCCACCATCCTCCTGCCCACATCACTGTACCCCATCCCATCACCATCCTCTTCTATCTGTATGACACTACTGTACCAATCTCCATCACCACCTCTCACCTGTATGACACCACTGTACCACCTCAACACCATCCTCTCACCTGTATGACACTACTCTGCACACCCCATCACCATCCTTTCCACCTGTATGACACACTACTGTACCATCCCATCACCATCCTTCACCTGTATGAGACACACTACTGTACCACCCTAATGCCCATCCCTTCACCTGCATGACACCACTGCACCACCCACCATCCTCTCACCCGTATGACACTACCACCTCAACACCATCCTTCAATTGTATGACACCACTGGGTACCACCCTCAACAATTATCCGCCACCTGCATGACACCACTGTCTCCACCCCATCACCACCCTTCCACCTGTATGACACCACTGCACCACCCCATCTGTCTCTTCCACCCATGACACCACTGCACCACCCCACTCCACCATCCCTTCCACCTGTATGACACCACTGTACCCAATTTCAACAACACTCCATCCTCTTCCACCTGTATGACACTAATTGCACCACCCCATCACCATCCCCACCTGTACTACCACTGTACCCACCCCATCTCCATCCTTCACCTGTGCTGACACCACTGCACCACCCCACTTCACCATCCTTTCACCTGCATGACACTACTGCACCACCCATCACCATCCATCACCTGTATGACACACTACTGTACCAATTTACTCCATCCTTCCACCTGTATGATACTCACTGGGTACCCACCCCATCTCCCATGATACCACAACAAACAACTCTCATCCACCAATTCTTCAATTCGTATGACACTACTGAACCACCCCATCACCATCCTTCTCACCTGGAAGCACACTAATACTGCACCACCCACACCATCCTTCTTCCACCCAGGTATGCCAGACACCACTGCACCAAACATCCTCTCACCTGCATGAGACACCACTGCACCAATCCCACTCCACCATCCCTCCACCTGCATGACACCACACCATACCACCCACCTGAACCCTTCCCACCTGTATAGACACCACTGCACCACCCCACCAATTCTCCCCACCTGTATGACACCACTGCTCACTGTACCACCTCAACACCATCCTTCACCTGCATGACACTACTGCACCACCCCATCACCATCCTTTCCCACCTGTATGACACTACTGTACCACCATCCTTCACCTGTATGACACCTACTGTACCACCCCATCACCATCCTTCTCACCTGTATGACACACTACTGTATCAACATCCTTCTCACCTGTAATGACACTCACTACCACCCATCACCATCCTTACCCTGTGATGACACTACTGTACCACCCCATCACCATCCTTCATCTGTATGACACTACTGTACCACCCCATCACCATCCTTCACCTGTATGACACTACTGTACCACCCCAACACCATCCTGCAACCTGTATGACACTACTGTACCACCTCATCACCATCCTTCACCTGTATGACACTACTGTACCACCCCAACACCACACCCTTCAACCTGTATGACACCACTGTACCACCCTCATCACCATCCTTCACCTGTATGACACCACTGTACCACCCCAACACCATCCTTCACCTGTATGACACTACTGTACCAACATCCTTCACCCAATGACACTTTACTGTACCACCCCATCACCATCCTCACCTGTATGACACTACTTTACCACCTCAACACCATCCTTCACCTGTATTACATATCACTGTACCACCTCAACACCATCCTTCACCTGTATGACACTACTGTACCACCTCAACACCATCCTTCACCTGTATGACATCACTGTACCACCAACACCTTAATTCCATCACCTGTATGACACTACTGTTCCACCCCATCACCCATCCTTCTCACCTGCATGACACTACTGTACCCAATTCCATCATCATCCCCTTACTCCGATGACACTACTGTACCAATTCCATCACCATCCTTCACCCGTATGACACTACTCTGTACCCAATCTCTCATCATCATCCCTATCTTGCATAGACACCACTGTACCAATCTCCACCACCATCCTCCCACCTGTATGACACTACTGTTCCCAACTTCATCACCATCCTCTCACCTGCATGACAATTACTGTACCACCTCAACACCCACATCCGTCACCTGTATGACACCATCAAATCAGTCTCTACCCATCCTTCACTCTGTATGACACCACTGTAAACACCCCTCACCATCCTTTACCTGTATGACACCACTGTACCACCCCACCCCATCCCCACTGGTATGACACACTACTGCACCACCCCATCACCATCCTTCACCTGTGCTGACACTACTGTACCACCATCCTCTCACCTGTATGACACCTTACTGTCTCCACCCACTCACCATCCCTTCACCTGTATGACACTACTGTACCAATTCCCCATCACCATCCTTCACCTGTATGATTAATTACTGTACCACCCTGATCTCCATCCTTCACCTGTATGACACCACTGTACCACCTCAACACCATCCCCTGCCACCTGTATGACACAACTGTACCCACCTCAACACCATCCTTCACCTGTATGACACCATTGTACCACCCTCAACACCTGACATCCGCCACCTGTATGACACCACTGTTCCACCCACTGTTCATCCTTTCTAATTCTGTATGACACTACTGTACCACTCAACACCATCCTTCACCTGTAAGGACACCACTGTACCACCCCATCTCCATCCTTCACCTGTATGACACCACTTCGTACCACCCCATCATCATCCTTTCACTGTATGAGATACCACGCCAGTACCACCATCCTTCACCTGTATGTAGACACTACTGTACCTACCTCAACACCATCCGCCACCTGTATGACACTACTGTTCCACCCCATCACCATCCTTCCACCTGTGCTGGTACCACTGTTTCACCCTCATCACCCATCCTTCACCTGTAGCTTAGACACTACTGTTCCAATCTCATCACCATCTTCACCTGTATGACACCACTGGGTACCAATTCATCACCATCCTTCACCTGTATGACACTACTGTACCACCTCAACACCATCATCCTCCACCTGTATGACACCACTGCACCACCACTGTACCAATTCCCGTTCATCCTCCTCTCACCTTGGTATGACAATACTGTACCACCATCCTTCCACCATGACAACACTGTACCACCATCCTTCACCGCACAGACACTACTGCACCAAACATCCTCTCACCTGTATGACACTCACTGTACCAATTAAACACCATCCTTCACCTGTATGATACCTTACCGTACCACCATCCTCTCACCTGTAAGGACACTCTCACTGTACCAACATCCTCTCACCTGTATGGGACACTGTACTGTACCACCCCAACACCATCCATCACCTGTATGACACTTTCACTGTTCCACCCCATCACCATCCTTCACCTGTATGACACTACTGGAACCAATTCTCAACACCATCCTTCACCGTATGGACACTACTGTACCACCCCATCACCATCCTTCACCTGTATGACACTACTGTACCACCATCCTTCTCAGCTCCTGTATGATGCACTACTGTACCAATTTCATCACCATCCTTCACCTGTATGGACACTACTGTACCAACATCCTTCACCCAAGGACACACTGTACCACCCATTCCAACATCCTTAATTCAAGATGACAATTACCGTCAGTACCATCTCATCACCATCCTTTCACCTGCATGACACTACCGTGCCACCCCAACACCATCCTTCACCTGTATGGACACTACTGTACCACCCCATCACCATCCTTTACCCGTATGACATTACTGTACCAACTTCATCACCATCCCTTCATCTGCATGGATACCACTGTACCACCCCATCACCATCCCTTCACCTGTATGACACCACTGTACCCACCCCAACACCATCCTTCAACCCAGCAGTATGACACTACTGTACCCAAGCACCTCATCACCATCCTTCTCACCTGTATGACACCACTGTACCACCAACACTCAATTCTTCCAACCTGTATGACAACACGATTGTACCAATTTCATCAACATCCTTCACCTGTATGACACTACTGTACCATCTCAACAATTCATCCTTCACTAGTATGACACTACTGCACCAACATCCTTCCACCTGCATGACACCACTGTACCAACTTCATCACCATCCTTCACCCCAGGTATGTATACCACTTACCACCCAACACCATCCTTCACCCATGACACCACTGTACAACCTCACCACCATCCTTCAATCTGTGCATGACACCACTGTACCAATTTCAACACCCAACGCATCACCTGTATGACACCACTGTTCCAACTTCCATCACCATCCCTTCCGTCTGCATGACACTACTGTACCACCCCACTACCGTCTCACCCGTATGACTATCGTACTCCAATCTCTATCACCATCCTTCCAGCTGCATGACACACTGTTCCAACTTACCACCATCCTTCACCTGTATGACACCACTGTACCATCCCCATCACCATCCTCACCTGTATGACAATTACTGCACCAATCTCAACACCATCCTTCCAGCTGACACTACTGTTCCACCCCCACTCACCATCCTTCACCTGTATGACACTACTGTACCCAATTCCCCATCACCATCCTTCACCTGTACTTCACACTACTGTACCACCCCATCACCATCCCTTCCACCTGTACAGACACCACTGCACCACCACCTGCCAACACCATCCTTTCAAACCCATGACACTCACTGCACCACCCCATCACCATCCTCTCACCTGGGTGGCTGACACCACTGCACCACCCCACACCATCCTTCAACCTGCATGACACCAATGGTACCACCTCATCACCATCCTTCACCCAGGCTGGACACACTACTGTACCAATCTCTCAACACCATCCTTCACCTGGTATGACACCACTGTACCAACATCCTCTCACTCCTGTGCTGACACTACTGCAAATCTTCATCACCATCCTTCCCCACCTGTATGACACTACTTTACTCCACCTCAACACCATCCTTCACCTGTATGACACTACTGTACCACCTCAACACCATCCTTCTACCTGTATGACAATTACTGCACCACCCTCAACACCACTCCTCTCACCTGCATGACACCACTGCACCACCCCACTCCACCACTCTCCACCCGTATGACACTTACCCCTACCACCCTCAACACCATCCATCACCCAGGTAAGGACACTCACTGTTCCAATCTCTACCCACCATCCTTTCAATTCTGCATACACCACTGTACCACCCCATCACCATCCTCCACCCAGTATGACACTCACTGCACCAACTCAACACCATCCCTCTCACCTGTATGACACCACTGTACCCACCCCACCATCCCTCCACCTGGTATGACACCACTGCACCAATCTTCACTCCATCCCTTCCACCTGTATGACACCACTGTACCAATTTCACCATCCTTCCACCTGTGACACACTGTTCAATCACCCACCATCCTTCACCTGTATGACACTACTGTACCACCCCACCATCCTTCCACCTGGTATGACACTACTGCACAAACCCCATCACCATCCCTTCACCCGCATGACACTACTGTACCACCCCAACAATTCATCCTTCACCTGTATGATAATGTACCATTCCCCATCACCATCCTTCACCGGTATGACACTACTGTACCACCCCATCACCATCCTTCACCTGTATGACACCACTTCGTACCACCATCCTTCACCTGTATGACACTACTGCAATTCACCCCATCACCATCCCTTCCACCTGTATGACACTACTGTACCACCCCATCACCATCCCCTTCACCTGTATGACACTACTGTACCACCACCATCCCTTCAATTGTACACACTAACAGCCCACCCCATCACCATCCTCCACCTGTATGACACTATTGCACCAACTCATCACCATCCCTTCCACCCAAGGACACCACTGCACTAAATCTCATCACCATCCCTTCCCACCTGTATGACACCACTCCCCACCATCCCACTCACCATCTCTCACCTGTATGACACTACTGCACCAATTTCATCACCATCCCTTCACCTGTATGACACCACTGGTACCACCCCATCACCATCCTTCACCTGTGCTGACACTACACACCACCCCATCACCACTCTTCACCTGTATGACACTATTGCACCACTTCATCACCATCCTTCACCTGTATGAGACACCAATGTACCACCCCATCACCATCCTCTCACCCTGCATGACACCACTGTACCACCCCCACCACCATCCTTCACCCAAAGGACACTACTGTACCAATCTCATCATCATCCCTTCACCCAGAAGGACACTACCTCACCAATTCCATCACCATCCTCACCCAGTGACACCACTGTACCAATCTCACCATCCCTTCCACCTGTATGATACCACTGCACTCCAATTCCCCATCACCATCCTTCACCTGTATGACACTACTGTACCACCCCATCACCATCCTTCACCTGTATGACACTACTGTACCACCCCATCACCATCCTTCACCTGTATGACACTACTGTACCATCACTTCATTATCTTCAACCTGTGTACTCTCTATCAACTAAACACTATTAGACAAATGCTCAGTAGACTAAACATTATGGCCACACAAATCATAAAAAAAACACGATCACACAATACAAAACACACAGTCACACACACAACATTAAACAATCACACACTACATCAAACACAGTCACAAGATAAACACATATTTAAACAATAATTGTTCTTAAGGTATTGGAATACAGTACAGTTTATACAAAAGGTTCCTATATGGCAAAGATGCCAAGTGTGTTTTATGGCTTAAGCTGGCTTATTCTTATCTAGTCACAGAATAATGTTAATACTAGCTTGCTATTTGTGTATTAATACAGACATGCAAGAGATAATATTAAAAGAGACAAAAGAAGTTATTAGGACTAAAACAGTTGTGAAGTGAGTGGAGGCTAACACAAGCCAGTCGTACTAGTGAACCACTTTCTCTTAGCCTCTCTCACTCCCGGCTACTGAACCTTGTGCATAATCCATCACCACCATTAAACTTAGTAGGAAATGCAATTGCATTCATGTACACATCATCTACCTCCTAAAAGAACTTATTTCCAAATATTAATTTGGGCTAATATAGGACTCCTGACAGTCAGCAGTTCAGTAATTATAAGGGTGTTTTTTAGACAGTTTTGTATGCTGATTACATTCATTTTCTTGTGTAAAAAGCTTAGTTTTCCAGATGTAGGCAAATTAAGATATAGGTTAGGTTAGTTTAGCACATGATTTCAGCCATTTTTTTTTCACAACATAATACAATATACAGTACTGGTATCCTAATAAAATCAGTGAAAAATAGGTATTTTTAAACCCATTTTAAATTAAAAACAGCAGACAGTTATTGTTATCGCCGCTGGCTTCAGCTACAGTGCTGGCGTGTGATGCCATTAAATCTTTCGACCTGTGACCTCGCCAGATGTACGAGTGTTTACAGACAAGTCCTGGTTCTGCTGAGTGGACTGCCTTAGACTGGTGGCGGTGCTGCCCGCCCCTCCATGAGACAGATCGCCCTCTCTAGTGATGCTGGGAAGACCAGCCTTCTCCTGTCCGAGAATTTGTGCTGGGACGATTTACGCAATACTGTTGTCTCTTGGAACACCATACTGATCTGCATTGACCCTCACTTGTAAGTACAGCCTAAGTGATGACATACCCCTCGGTACTGAAATATTGTTGACTAATTATGCCTACTCATTTCTGCCTAACCTGGAGTAATAAGACAATGCAGAATGAAGCGAAGCTAAGATTAACAGAGTTATGAACTTTGTGTTATGTCAGTATGTTTAATAAATTGTAATTAAGATAAAATTGTGTGAGACTAACTAATTATGTATCAGATGGATCACCTTGTAATATTATGAATGCCTTCTCCTCTGCAGGTTTTGACCACATCAATAAATATTGAATGCGTCAAAAGACGGGTTTCAATCATTCCCTTCGACTTGCCTGTAACCTGAACGTCCTTAACTAAGGCGTTTATAGTCACGATCCAAATAATACCTTAATTTGATTTAAGTACAGTATTTCAGAAGTTCACACAAACACTGATTAATTAATTTTTATTTCCGGGGGATAGATTAGGTTAGGTTAGAGCAAAGATTTGTTTTATGCCACAACATAAATTTGATAACAGAAATAGGTTTTTCTTATGGTCATTTTAATGAATATGCCCTACCCACTGTGAAAGAAATCAGTCGTTACTCGTGTTAAAGAGATCATATGTCCATTAATAAGTATTACACTGGAAATAAAAGTCATATTCGTTCAAATCACCATATAAAACATAAGAAAAAGCTATTTACATATTCAAATTCCTGTTATGGCATAAAACAATTCTTTATCTATGTTAAGTTAGGTTAGGTTTGGAAGTAACTGAGGATCCACGTCATCAGCCTTCATCAATCAGAACAAATGCCAGACAAATGGCAAAAGTAAAGGTCCATAGCCAGACAAATAACCAAGGCCTAAAAGATAAATAAGAACCATCTGTTATATTCTCTATAAACTGTTTTAAAATAGCAGCATTTCATATTGTAATACAAAGCCAATTTACCACTAACCAAATCGTCTAAGATAACTTCTGAGATAAAATTGATAACTGGAAGCTTAGACTGGGATTAGCTGACTTATTTTGTATTTTAGTGATCGATGATGTTTAAAGAAAATACGGTTCACTTTTAGCAAGTAAAAAATATATTTTTCTAGTGTATTTGTGTGTGTTTGGACCGAATATGACCTTCATTTTGGGCGACACTTAGCCGTTTTTTTGCGATTTTTTTCGTTTGACGTTTTCCGAAAAAAAAAAGTGGCTAAGCGACTAAAAAATACAAAAAAAAAAACACTAGAAAAACAAAAACCTAACCTAACCTAATCTAACCTAACTGACTCTCACCATATGATGGAATCACCTATTTCTTACCTTATTGGCCTTGTTCTTGTTCGTCGTTGCATTCTGGGATTCTTAAACAACGCCACATATGTTGGTCTTTGTGATATTTACGTTCAGTCTTGCTCTTAGTACACTTTACTGAGGTTGGAAGAATACCATGTGATCGAAAAAATGCTATAGTTTCTACGTGTTTTTTTTTTTTTCAAAAAACTCGCAATCAGCTCCATACTTTAAGTGACATCCATCGCAGACTTCCATGGTCGGAACTGAACTTGAATTTCAAAATATGAGAGACCCAAAATAAAACTCGATTTTGATTGGACCAAATATACAATGAATTAAACTCAAAAATCATTTTAATTGGTTCCAAAAGAGAAAACGTTTTTGATTGGCCGCGTGACATGTACGTTTACGCATGCGCGTCATGATTTATGAAGGAAACGCGAGACACGCAGTGTTGGGTGAGAGGCAAACGATAATGGTGGGAGGTTAAAGGAAGAAAATAGAATTTTTTTTGGGAAAAGCTATCTCAGTTATTATACATTTCCGCCGGTAATATAATAGATGAAAATTATCTTATAATAAAACGTCTTATTCGAATATGATAATAGATTAGTGGTAGGAATGAACGGTGTGTAAACGCAATAATACCGAAAATACTGATATTGCCAAGCAACAGTTCATCAACTTCATTTCGAAATTAATGTAATATGAAATATATCAATCCTTTTGTTCAATTTTCGACACCTGATTCGTGATGCTGAAAAGGTAACATAATATATTATATAAATCTCTAAATGCAGTAGTTACGGTGTAAATGAAAATTACCCTATTACCCTCTGTTTCATTAGCGTATGAAAGGCAAACACTGAAATTATGAAGGAAATATACAAGATTGCTATAACTACTGCATTCATTCTCAAATTCCTTGATAAAACTTGTACTTGGCCCTCCATCTTCCCAATAATTACAGAATAAGTTATCAATAATTATCACGTACATTATAATAGTACTCATATTATAATAAGTACTCACAGAAGCTTGGTCTAGTACCGTGCACACAGAAGCTTGGTCTAGTACCGTGCACACAGAAGCTTGAGAAGCTTGACAGAGCTCACAGGTGGGACGGAGGCCAATGTTATTGTTGATGACCGAATCCATGGCTCTTTACCATATATTTTTTGCTCATACCTGTAATATTCAACTTATGTATCGGTTTTTCCAGAATTTCAGACACAAATGATATTTTTATATATATTAGATATCGTTGGTTTAATATCCAAATAATGTCATTGTCCTATGTACTGTATTGTGGCCAGTAGTCAATTATCTTTAGATGTCTATTATCTCTTTGTATGGCCACACAACGTACGTACATGTAGATATCTCACACTCAGGAATGAGGTAGAATAGAAACTCACGATGCGTTTTCTGTATATATATATTGTTGTACAGAGTAGTGCTAAGGAGTTCCTGCAGGGCGAGGAGCTCTCTGAGGGAGCTGGGTGGTGAGGCGCTGGAGAGAGATCTTGCTGGTCCTGTAGGTCAGAGTAGAATGGTCTCCCTGGTTCAGTTCAAGTTTAGAAGCTCCAAAAAAGTCGTTGGTAGCGAAAGGCAGAGCGGGGAAGATGACAGAGGAAGGAGGAGGAGGAGGTTAGGAAGGGATTTGTAGTGGGAGAGATAGTGCCGTGGCTTTACAAGACTGCGTTTATTTGGTTAGCGCATAGCGCACGTATTTGGTTTTGTCTGTGTTGGGTGTGTGATCCTCGGGTCACCACTCCTCCGGATTGTGTCAGTTCAAGTTTAGAACCGGTCTCCCTGGCCAGCCATGGCCGTATTTATACAATTTGCGAGGTTCAGGATTTGGGGTGAGCGTAGCGAGAGGGCCAATCGCAGAGGAGGCCAAGCACACCCGGCACTCTGGTCCTAGCGTTGCTACGTGTGCGTCTGCGCTGGAGAGTAGGTCTACCGGCACCGCTGGCTGTACGCTGATTGGCTGGTAGGCGCGCGGGGGCTCAGTTGTCCCTTGTAGGGGATGGAGTCCACTACAAGGTCACTGAAACTTCGTACAGTACAGTCCAGTACGAGTAAAGTTTTCATATGAACAACATTCAATCACTTATGAAAAAGGACATTAATCAAACCAATTTTGTTTTCTTTTAGTTAGTCAAGTACTTTAATTTATGTCAGTTTTCATAATTATCCTCTGCCCCCAAGAGGCTTGCTTAGTCGTTCGATCAGTCTGTTATTTGTCTATTATGCACTGTTGACATTGGCAAGTTCTGGGTATGCGTGGGCTCTTGAATGTACTGTAGCTGAACATGCACTAGTGTTGGTCAAATCTAGACTAAATGAGTTCACACTGTTTTCACAACACTCTCTGGCAGGTTATTCCAAGAGTTCACGACTCTTACTCAAAAAAAGTAACTCAGACAATCTTTTGTACTTGTGATTGATTTATGGAATTTTGGCTCAATGACAAGCACTGGAACCTTCTGCGTTTATGGTATCCACAAGTTCTGTTCTTGCTTCATTGCATAACAGCTGGATGCAAGAACAAATGCAGATTCTCTATTCACTGTTGCTGCTGTACCATCCACAAAATATCACTATTCTCAAAACCCACTCCATGCCATGCTTCCTTATTATCCTTGAACTGTACTCCATTGCCTCATGTAAATATCCTTCCCTCACTTCAAAGTGTATGTCATCCCATCTTTCCATCTCCTTGGTCTTCTCTCTTTTACCATCGTCTCTTAAATTACAGATTCATTTTTTATCTCTCACCTTCTGTTCTTATACATTTGTACTATCCATAGCATTTTAACTGACCTGTTCAGCTCTCTCAAACACCCCTATCATATCCACATCATTTAATTTCTGTATTTTAATTCTCTGCACACTTTTAACTCCACATTACTTTGTCTGAAAATTGCCAAATCTCAAGCTTTTCCTCTATTTTTTACTTATACCATTTTATTCAATAAAAAAAATTCCACCAAATGGCTCAATGATTATTACACACAAGGGTAAAAATACTGTTTTAAAGTTTGTAAATATTTAGCATTGTTTTATTGCAAATAATGTGCTTCTTTACATTGCTTTACAAAATTTCCTATGCAAGCGTGAAACCAGGGCTACACTTGACATGTCAATCACATTTATACAAGACAATATTGGCAACAATAATGCCTAGAGCATTACCTTTTTAAGACAAACACTGTGTAGTTTGATAAGCTTGAGTCTTAAAGAAGTACACCAAAAGGCTCCCAATTGCTAATATTGTCTCGTACAGACAATTTGGTATTGAATCACCAAGGAAAAAAAACTTAATAAGCACATATACAACTTATTCAAAATGATTATTATGATTATATTAACCCATAGGAAACATACTACAGATAGAACTCAGAGGCATACTAGATCTCCTCTCAGAAAGCACCCCTTACAATAGGTAAGACATCAACACATCTACTTCCACCTTGAGAATGTCGGCAAGGTTTGCATTGTAAATAGTCCCATATCATTCCTGATTGCTGATTCTTATTTACATGAGATCGAGGGTATGTTTAAGAAGCAAAAGTTATTATTTTTCAACTGACAATTATTCTAAGCCTAGTGTAGGCCCACAGTATAATCACTGTCCAACAATTATGTAAATGTTGTTGTATATATATATATATGTACACATTCTTTTACTATAATTACCAGCAATCATGACTGTTAAGCGACTTTTTAATCCAAACACAGCCAATTAGTTTATGACTTGACTTTAACAATCAACTTAGCCAAGACAATAACATCATTAACTAAATCCCTTTTCTTTGAAACTACACTTACCAAAATAAAACCTGTGAGACAGAGTTCTGACTGTATGAATAACTACTGTACTATATGTTACATAAAACTTATTTTTTTTATTTAACTTATATAAAATTTAACCCATATAAATCACACTGATCAACACTGTACTATTACCTGAAGATAAACTAATCTTCTTATTTAGTCAAATACTATGCCTTGGACAAGATGATTACTAAACAGTCAACAAGATTGACCTTTTCAACTCTCAACTCTTCATTCACTGGTTTGGCCACAATATAAAATCCTGCTGATATTCACATTAGTTTTTAGAATACCCCTTTTTCTATACTTTAGATCATATTATATTTTTCATCAGTTTCTTGAAGAAAAAAAAAATAAATTGCTCTAGCATCATCCTTACCAATCAAGGAGTCATGATGCAGTTTAAAACCATTTCAGAATTCTTTTGAGGATAGTCACTATGCCCCACTAGGATGGCAAACTATTTCAAATGCTATGCAGAACATAGGGGAAAAAATCCAGGAAAGGTCTGAAACCAGTGCTTTTTTGTTTGCAATGATTTTTGCACAAGACTTGAACATCATTACAGTCCATTATATGAAGGGGTGTAACTTTAGCTACATCTCAATGATACTGTATGTTCTTATGTGTTACTTCTTTAATCCATTTGCAAAAAGCTGTTCTGTAAATACTTGATGATGATAATAATTACAATAAAAAAAGATATTCACTGACATTATATTCATTAAGATTGTGAGTCCTACTGAAAAGAGAAGCTTTACACAAGGCAGAAGGCAACATACCAACATGAAAGGAAAGAAAATGAGAAATAAATCTGACAGACAATATTTGGCAAACATGAAAGGACTTAATTCCCCAGCAAGACAATCTGTAGGCTGTGCTTATTTATTAAATTTGGTAAGAGCTCATACTGACTTACAATCTCAAATTATGTGACAGCAACTCAACTCCAGATCACACAGCAACAAAAGACTTACACTCCCACTGGTGTTCACCTGCAAAACTTAGGTACCAACAAGTATCTACCCAAGTTAACTGGAAAAACTACTATTTACCCTAAAGCTAATATGAGGTGTATATTCCACACCAATCAATCACGTTTCACACTTGGTTATGCAATTAAAACTACTGGGTATCACTGACAGGGAAATAAGGCAGCCAATACAGTTCTCTGTCTGTTTAGTGTCTACCAGCCAGCTTACTTGATATGAACAAGGGCTCTCATGCCTCTGTAAATAAGAACAAAGTCTGCATTACTGAGGTATGTGATCACAATCCACTTTCCACAAAGGATCACCCAATAACATGATGCTGGGAGACTTTCCTTTAATAGGATAAGGACTGACACTTTTCTATACTTCAATGCTGCAGTTATAAGACGGCTAGAATGAAAGCAAGAAAGCTTTCTGCTTATTACAGTACATGGGATGGGTGTAATGGTGCTTGCAATTAATATACAATGTGACCTAGGTAACAAATAAATAAAAATTCCAATCACCCTTTTTTTAATTTTTTCTTATTTTTTTTTTGCTTAGATGTGACTAATCCACTGTTTTGTAGCCTTAACACAAATTTCAAACTAAACAAACGTACATGGCATGATGAAAAGAAAATACAGCAATCCATACTTTTAGGTGCTTATTATATTTATCTGCACAAAAAACAGACAGATGGCAAACCTACTCCTTACAATGTTTTTTTTTTCATATCAATCTTAGAATACATGTTTTTGTTAAAGTATATAATGTAGATTCTTAATCACACATTTCTTTGTTACCAATTCTCCCTTGGCAGACACTGAAAATCAGCACTGTAATGCTATTACTAACCCAGGGGAACATCAGCCTGGAGCAGCAGAGATTGCTGATAATAATGTAGATTGGTGGAGAACAAGGAGGATAAACAGAGATTGAATTAAAGATGAGCAAACAATATTTATCATGTCCTCAAACAACCTTAGAACCCCTGCAACCAGACATTGTCTTCCACCAACCTGCAATTTTCTGAGTGATGAGTGTGTGGTTATTTGTGTTGATATTAACATAAGACAGGTGTCAAGAATAAGGACTTGGAGGTGGGCTTGGAATAGACGGAACGCTAGAGGCTTTTCAGTAAAATGGGGATGAGAGGGTTAGCGGGCACAGCAGTTGTTGGAGGATGATCCGCTGGGGGGTTCGGTGGGCTCCACAGTGATTGATTTACCGCCAGGAGGCTCATTCGTTCCACTGTCTGGGAGCTGCTGCCTCGAGACAATGCGATAGATTTCTGCAAGAATCAAGATAGGTTGTGATTAATATTACAAGTAGTTTCATATTTTAAACTATATATAACAAATACAGCACAGCTTTACAATTTCAGTGGTACAGTACACCAATATTTAAATAATACTCTCTACATTTCCCTACTTGTTTAAACAGTACAGTATGTTTATTGTAACACCAGATGGAGTAACAGCTGGTACCAACATCACTATCATTTAATGTTGTCAATATATGTATACAAACAAAACTCGTGAATTTGAAATATACTTTCACATTAATATCATTGGTTAAGTCTTTTACAGTAATTAACCACCTCCTACTTGGTCTGCCACAATCCATAAAAGAGCACCAAATTATATCAAGTGCCACCCTCATACTTAACACATAATTCCCGTACTTTCACTCTATTTATAAATTTTCTCTATTCCTTAATAAAGTTAAAAATGTTAATTAAGTTTATGAATGACCAGGAAAAATTATAGTTTTTCATTGTTGTAACTAGGTGAAAATTACTTAATACAGTGGTCCCTCAATTAACGAACGGTTCAATTAACAAAATTTCAGTTAACGAATTAGCTCCCATAAGGATTTTCAGTTCCACTAACGAACAAAACTTCGATTAACGACAGCCTTATGAGAAATACGCTTTGTTGTGCGCATCAGCTGCTCGGCTAGTCCGCCAATACAGTTACAAGACCCAGTACAATGAGATGGAGGGGATTAAAATCACCTAGTTGCCAACCATCACTCCTAGCCAGTCGCAAACCCCGGGCCAAGGTGTTCACTACATCTTGGTGGGGAGGCAGTCTAATTAGTGGAAAGCCACAGGGATAAGATACGTTAGTTTAGATAAAAAGTTAGTAATGTTACCCTGGTTCCATCAAGGTACCTTCATAATTTTTCCCCCTCCCTCCTATATCTGAATTACAAACACTTGTCGATCTTTACAAGGGACTGATAAAAAAAATTAGATCATTTGAAGTTCCTTATCAAAATGGAGGTGATAAGAATGGGGTATAAATAGTGTATCGTAATTATTACTGGGTACAAAGAAAATTGGAGAAAACCAAACATTAAATTAGGGGAGTAGCAGCATGAGGTCACAAAACTGAATGTGTTAATAATAATACAGTAGAGCGCGCTAGATAGAGGTCCTTTAAACAAAATTCACACTAAATGAAAGTGTTGTTTTAATGGAATAATTTAGTTTGGTACTTGAGAGAAACACAAAATACTAAAAAGACTGAGAGTCTACCCAGATGCACCTCAGCCCATCTCCTAGAATAAACAAAACATTGTTTTTTGTAGTGTTATGTTAAAACAAACACTCATAAATCAACACAGCTAAAATTAAGGGATGCAAAATGGTCTGTTTACTGGCTGGGAAGATGGGGGAGAGGAGGGAGGGAGGTGATATGTTTGACAGTTGGTGCCAAGCTCTAGTGCTTATTTATTTATCTGTCCTTAAGAGTGACAAATTTTTTATCTTAAAAAATGTCACTAAACTGACCTGGGAGAATATAATTAACATTGCTGGAATTCTTGTAAGTTAGTGATTAATTTGAATATAAACATGCTATAGTTCGCATTAGACATGCAAATTTTAGTTCTAACTAATTTTCTTAAAGGGCTAAAACTTTTATCTCTTGTGCAAAATATTTGACGTTTATATTCAAATTATTCGTTGTCTTGCAAGGATTCTAGCAATGCAAATTATATTCTCCTAACTTTAGAATGTGATATTATATAAGATAAAAACTGTAAGTCTAAAACCACCAAATCCTGGCTGGAAAAATGGGGGAGGGGGGAGGAGGTGACAGTGACAGGTTTGACAGTTGGCGCCGAAGGTCTAGTGAAGTATTTATTTGTTTATTCATGTCCTTTAGATTGAGTTTTTGTTTTTTGTCTATAAAATATCACAGAAGTGACCGGGGAGAATATAATTTACATTGCTGGAATTCTTATAAGATAATGATTAATTTGAATATAATCATGCTATAGTTTGCATGACAAAAATTTTAGTAATCATTTAGTGCATTATTTTGAGTACATGTACAGTACAGCTTTGCCTTTAGGACAGTGTAGTGTGCCCAGAGATACATTGGGCGCAAAATTTAAAATATGATGCACCAGATTGACTCGCGCAAAATAGGAAAGATTCGTTTTAAATTGAGGGCCTGAAAAAAAATAAATAAATGAATTGCAAGATATATTTCATATATCCATCAGTTGTAACACTACCTAAACCCTATAATTCTCCACCACCAACCCCCTTTTCAGGACCAAAGCTTAAAAAAAAATCTTAAAAGGCCTCCACAGCAGTAAAATGCTTCATGGGTGCATGAAACCGACTGTACAATCTGGGCGCTAAACTATGGGAAAAAGATTGGGCAGCGAGAAAACATTTCCACACTGATCTAGGCTCCTCAAAACATGAGGGATCATCACTATTACACAAAATCATAAGTGCCTTAAAAGTCATTTGGCAGAGTTTGAACTCGATCCTAGCTTAACTGGAAGCCAGTGCAATTCGTCAAGAAAGGGGTAGTGGAAGACCCCAGTGGGAAAGCAAAAACAAGCCTGGCAATCCTGTTCAACAGTATAAACTTTCTTCAGTAGATAATTAGGTAGGTAGACCCATAAAGAGTTACAATATTCTGAACATTTTCAGAAGGTAAAATAGCTGTTCCTGTGGTAAAAGATGAATTGGAAAAAAAAAACAGGGACAAGTTTCCAAGAGGCAACAACGTGTATGAATGAGCAGAGCACAGCATTAAAAGACTTTTAGGGAAATGTTTAGTTGATAAGTGATGCTGACTTGTGTAATGGAACAGGGGTAAACCTGCTTCATAGTCTTGATCTGAAAAGGGAGGACCATAGCAGAACACATCTTTCCCTGTAGTAAGAATGAATTAAGGTTAAATTTGTATATGTATTAAGCTTTCTGGCTGTTTTGCATCATGTGCTAAATGCCTTAAAAAAGTTATTTAGTACTTTGATGGTTTTTTATTTTGTCAATAATATGCCTAACTGTATCCTGAAAAGAGTGGACACACAAGGGATAACAACACATATTGTACCACTATAATTGTTAAATATACAGCTTCAACTTTACTATCCAATGAAAAAGAAAACATGGGGAGCTTAAGAGATTTTCAGACTGATGCTGCAAAAATAACATACAATACTGTATACTCTAAGGATTAAAGATCTGAATTAGTCTTGTGTCAATGGTTTCCAAGATATATACAAATACAGTATACATGGTTGACCTTGTCACCAGACAGAGGGTGATATTACTCATTTAAATACCTAAAAGAAAGAAAGCACATGAAGCAGAATATATGTATTAAACAAAATAATGAAAAAATCATGCTTAAATCCTACTGAGAACAAAATATGGTACCTGCCACCTCAACAGTATAATACAAGCAAGATGTATTCATGCCATGCTATTTAGCAAGGTACTACAGACACAAGCCAACTACTATAGATGATAAACTACACAAGTCCTCCTGCTGAATAACAACGCATTATGTCCCAGGCTGGCTATTACTTTTGTTTTCATTTAGCCGAAACTATTTTGTGAATTACTTCCACTTTCAAAAAAAAAAAAGAAAAGCATAATGTAGTGAACGTCTCCATTACCAGAAAATGAACCCGCATTGTCAGACAATTCTAGTAAAACTCAACTGGATCAATTTCATGCCACTTATTGTACATTTGAGTTACTTTATTAATTTATGGAAGTTTCTTAATAAGTGTTCAATTTCATGCATTTAATCTGCAAATTTAGAGTTTCTTCCCAAATCTTTACATCCATAATCATGCTGAATCACCTTTTGTCACAGTTGTCAAGCATAGGCAGTTGGAATACAAGCAAGAAGTGGATGTAGCCTGTTGGAAGCTGTGTGTAACAATAGTCTTTAATCAAAAGAAAGATAATAAGGTTTGAGATTTTCCTGTGACAAACTGAAAAATTCAACCTTATTATACTACTTCTACTTTAGAATGTTCACACCTTCAAACATATTAGCATACTCTTCTCGTGACAGGTCCAAATGATTTCGTTTGTGTACAACAAAGCGCATACGAGGTGAAATAAAGTGCTTAACATAGATTTAGGAAGAGCAAGTGCAATATATCCCTTTACTGGACATGAATATTGACTCTAACCCTTTGCCCAAATTTCCAGGTGTGAGGAGGAGCTCTCCCTACTGCTGGCAACATTGCTTGCGCACACTCTCGGCATTTACAGTTGGTTCCACGTGAATAGCCTTTACATCGGCTGTTGGACTGTCATCGTGGTCATGAGGATCACGAATTTGCTTCTGGGAGACAATCCTGTAAATTTCTAGCCAGCATGCAAAGAATGGAGACATGTTAGTCAATTGTTAATATTGCTAACTTGCTAGTATTATTTTTTGTAAAACATTCCATATTACATTACCTCCATACATTTTTTTTATTCAATAATTTTAGTTGCAACTGATTTTCAGTGGCTTAAAGCACTAAATGCATATGTTATGCATGCAAGAGCATTACAAAATAAAATAAATGTAATTTACTTTTACGTATAATGTAGACAATGGTTAAGAAGATGCCACATTCTAATGCCCATCATGCCTTATCCATATACTGTACAGTACTTGTAGTACTATTACGCTATTACGTACAATAAAATTACTGTAATTTCACTTTATTGCCAGTTACCTTTTTCTCTTTGACTTCACAAAGGAAAAATATTTCAAAACATTACGTGTAAGCCCAAATTAAATAAGTTGATCAAGGTAAAAAATCTAGGTTTGTAATCTGTAGCTAATGGAATTTAGATAACTGATTTGGAAAAAATAATCACTCTAAAGTTCAGGTGAATGTTGGACCAAATGTTATTTTGCTAGTAAGTACTTAAACATGATGAACTTCCAGTTGGCAAACTGATCAACCATTCCAATATCTAAAAATATAATAGCTATATGGAGAAAAAAGGAAAAATCATTCTCTAACAACACAACTGGACTGAAAAAGAGAAAAAATGCATATAGGCCTATGTAAATGCCTTTGATGATATGGACAGGAAACCTCACTGGTGTTACAACTTGATATAAAATTTCTGAAGCAATTAAAAAAAATTTCACCAAAATTTTTAAGGCAATCAATAAAGCTAAAATAATAAGATGCAATCAATGCCAGTCATAAAACTATAATATAAGACACATCTAAAACAATCAAACAATATAAGACCATAGTAGCACTTATTTCCTCATAAGTTAAGTCTCTGCATACCTGTGAGGATGTTGTGGAAGGCTGTCTCTACATTGGTGGAATCCAACGCTGATGTCTCAATAAAAGACAAGCCTTCCTTCTCTGCAAATGCCTTGGCTTCCTCCGTCGGCACAGACCGTAGGTGGCGCAAGTCTGATTTGTTACCTATTCAACGAGAAGGAATAATTTCCACAATAGTATTAATAAATTATAATAACGACATTACACTGGCTAGTGCAGAGTACCACAGGGAATATACATACAGTATGTCTGCATTGGCTACTAGGCTGAAATCAATGACCAACATTAATTTATTCCATATGCATACACTTATGTGCCTTCAAAAAATATATGTATTGACTGTTTACATCAGCAACCATATTATATATCACTTAAATTTATTACTCATCTATATATCTCAACATCTTAATACTTCCTACCCTTTGGAAGTGGCTAAGAACACTATGCCTCCAAGCTCCCTCATCTTAACAAAGATCCATAACCTCATACTGTATTCTAATAAGGCCCTTCCATCACATAATACCCACTATTTCCTCCATATATACTGTTCAATCAAATAATTTCTTTTTAACCTATTACCTATATCATCAATATCTCTATATGACCAAACCTCCAACACTTTCCACAGGACTCTGTATAACTCAAATCTGTCTTTCATTGGTATCCTTATACATAAACCCGTGTTTCCCTAGTTATTGTACCGTTTTATACACTAATACAAAACACTAATAATTGATTTGATTAGCTTATAGCCAATTTATTCTTGTCTAAGATAAAGTACTGTACTGTAACTCTTCAATACTGTCTGCTATCAACACATTATCATCAATCATACAACAGTTCCCAGAGTTATTATATATCTTATTTGTGTCACTTATGTTACTTGTATATTATTTGTAATTCGAAACCCATTCCCCAAATATGTAACTGTATATTTTCAGCCTTCTGGCTGCCAAGCTCTTTCAATAAACCGTTAATTATTATTATTAGAGCAGACCAGTCCTAATGACAGCACCTCTAACACCTTGATAAACAGAAGAGTGGTCAAGACAGAACCCTGATGAACCCCTATTTTCAGCACAAATTCCTCACTTAAGTGAAATGTGTTCAAAATATCTTTAAAATCCTGTGTATTTTACAATGTACAAATAATTTTCTCAAGGACATTCGTTTCAGTTACAATATACTGTAACTGTTTATGTAATATGCTATCAATCCTGTACTCCCAATAAATGTTGTTCTTTAAAATACCAACACAAATAATAATTTTAGTTATACCATACAGTACTAACCTTGACAAAGAAATATAGTGTTCAAGGTAACTTACCTACAAGCATGATGACAATATTCTGATCAGCATGATCTCTTAGTTCTTTCAGCCAACGTTCTACATTGGTATATGTGAGCAGTTTGGCAATGTCATACACCAATAAAGCACCTACAGCTCCCCTGTAGTATGCTGAAGTGATGGCTCGATACCTCTCTTGCCCTGCTGTGTCCCAAATCTGTGCCTTTATTGTCTTTCCATCAACCTGACAGAACAGGCACAAAGAATTATTGAAAGTTTGAACAATTACACTTGAAGCAACAGCCACATTTTTTTTCCCAAGTATTGGTATGCCACACTTTCAAATTTGTAAAAAGCATAAATCTGTTACCATAAAATACCTTATCCCTATCCATAATTCTTGCAGCTCTAAACTCACTTTTATCTTTACAGAACTGGTTACTCAAAGGTAAGAAAATTTTCATGTTCTGAGAATTTCTTAATCTAAAGATGGTGACAGCTTTATTACGTAACCTTTAAACTAGCATTACAAAAGAATTTTCATCATACGCAAAATTAAGTTTACTTCTAATCACAGCATGTGTTCTCAACAGAGCCCCTAATGCTCTTCCACCTATACAGGGGAACAATGTACTGCAAGTCATTTATAATAACCACACTAACACCATACCCTAACAATATGTGCTGTGGGTTTAAAACCTATTCATGGGTGTTAACACCATTTCTTAAAAACAGTCTTGCTCATTTAAATTTTCTGTCTGCCATGTGTATAAATATAATTTACTGTACTGTATAGACTAACTCATTTTAAAATATTTTCAAATGCTTATTGGAAAACTTGAAGAAAAAATACTGAACAATAGAAATTTGATATTCATTTAATTTACATTCTCCTTAGGTTGTGATGTTATATTTAGACTGTATAGTAAGTTTTTTCATACCGTTATGCACAAATAAATACCATACCAGTCGTCCTTGGACTGAAAAAGAATTAAACTGGGCAACTTTTGAGTAACATCCCAACTCCTGCTGATTGGTGCATTTTTCAAAGCAAGCATGTTGACCTTTAACCTTCTGACCCCATAAAGACAACAGCTCCAGGGGTTGTCAAGGTGATTATACAGTTTAGTGACAAGTACTTTATAAATACTGTAGCTTTCTTCACTCTTGAGTTATGCCACTGTAGCCAAAAATACACGTAGTCTGCTGTTGTACATACATAAACAAAGATGGCACCACACTATTCAGTTGGCATGAGTAACTATATTTGAATTTGGGTATTTTGTAGTTGTTTTTAAGATTGTTCATCTGACTCGAGAAGTGGTAAAGGAATTTTATTGTCTTCATCTTACCTCTATGCTGCGTGTGGCAAATTCAACACCAATGGTGGACTTTGACTCAAGGTTAAATTCATTCCTTGTAAATCTAGAGAGAAGATTACTCTTGCCAACACCAGAATCTCCAATTAACACCACTGGAAAGAAATCTCAACATTAGAGAACAATTATACCAGACAAAATGGTTAAAATTGATTTTAAATATAAATTTAATGTACTGTACAGTACTGTATAACCCACCCACCCATAAATATGTACATAAAAAAAAAATCTAAACCGGAATACATATTACAGTAACAAATTTTCCCAGGTCTTACCAAGTGACCTCCATCTTCATACAAAGGAGAAGGAATGATGGGGGGGGGGGATATTGGTAAGCATGACAAGGTATAGAATTTATTCCCATCTCTACGGTACCAATACAGGTATATTTATGGTTTCCTTACATAAAGTACAGTGAATATACAGTATAGTAGTTGGAAATCTGCTTCAGTTTTCTTAGATCCAGACTCTCTACAAAATAAACTTGCTAGCTCTAAAGTGGCTCCAAAGTAAGGTAGACAGGATTGGGTGGTTGGGGATTCATTCAACAAGCATCAGGGTTTCCATTTGGTCCTTCAGAATAGATCTAGCATGTTTGCACATGTTCAAGTCTGATGAATTACCAGCCACTCATTGACCCTTAAGAAATCCACATTGTTGTCGTGCAACAGTTGCTAGGTTTTAGAGCCTTAGGGGGTTTTGTTGTGCAGGGATGTCCAGAAAAATCGCAAGGTCCTTCAGGAACAGAATGTCACACTGGGCTAGGATCTCTTGGCAGATAAATGCTTCATCCCAGCTCTGGCCTCGCAGCTTCATCAACCACATCTTGAGGCGAGTAGTAAAAAGGACAAAAATGGCCATGCAGTCAAGAGCTTTGAGTAACACCTGATGGTGCTCTTTGTCGGGGACTTCATTGGGAGTCTTTGACCATGCCATTATTTTGGAAACTTGGTTCCTGGTCACATTTCCAAAAACTCTTCACTGACAGACATTTTCGAGTCCCTCCTAACCTAAAGTCTTATTCTACAATCCAGTATAGATTGGGTTACTAAGGTACAATTCAGTATTACCACTGCTTGACTAAGGCTTGAAAAATCTAGGTTCACAAAAATGTTACTGGAACTAACTGAATAAGTACTGTAGTTTGTGGAATTTTCAGTTTGTTAAAAAAACTACAGTATAGCCATGAATTCCACAATAATACCAAAAGACATGAAATTAGGCCCTCCCCATTTTCAGAACTAAAGCAAGAAAAGTAGATACACAATACAACCATCTAAGAAAACATCATGTTTCCTCTAGCCACAGGATGGTCAGACATTTCCACTTCACCAACACTACGGTTAAACGAACGTGTAGCTAACTAATTGAATTCACCTAACAAGGAGACAGAACCCTAGAGTCAGAATCCTAATCATCACTATTTTGAGGACTGACTGCTAAGTTACTGGCAATGAAAGTGATTTTCCTTGCAGAACTACCCATGACAAAAAACCTGGCACCCAACTTCCTCCTGAAGTCAAAGCATCAACAAGGCAAAAACTATAACTTATACAGGTTTCCCCGAAGAAAATTGGGAAACAAAAAAGGCTCTTGAATTGTACACCAAAAAGTCCAAAGAGAATTCTAAATAGGATAACCCCCCAGTGATAAATAGTTACTGTATGTGTTCCTAGTCATAATCCTAGCCCGATATAAATATAGGCTAGGTAGCAGAGAACATCGTCCAGAAGTCTCCAATAATGAAGGTAAATCTGCCAACAAGCCAGTTCCCTTCTGCCTCTGTCAACACACACTCATCATTTTTGTTCAATACTGCTCTCTTAAACAGTACAGTGTATTTCTAGTTCTTTGTTTGCTTTCCTTCTAAATCTTTATTCTTAATATTTGATACAGTAATCAGTAAAGTTAACCTTGCACTAAGAATAAAGGCATATTGTTTAGCCTAAATACTTCCCTGGATATTTCAGTACAGTATTACAATGCTAATAAACATTTTATATTAATAATTTAATAAACATGTACAGTGACTAGTATTACAGTAACACAAAATCTAATTACAAGAATATGAATATACCAGTACACACCAATTGGGAAAAAAATAAATCTTGAGCATGTCTGCCATCATCAGATGTAAGGGTAATGTGAAGGCAGTAGCAGGGATCACAACAACCATCCATTACCATCCCTAAGGTTTACAAGCTTAAGTTTTTTTAGAGCTTAAATTACATTATTTGCAGCATTCTAATACAGCACAGTACCTGTATATCTCAGGGTTATAAGGCGGTAAAATGTCCTGTCATTGTTAAACACGACTCCATATTATTCTAAAAATGCAACCTATCATGTGTATTTTGGCATACAGTACCTGTACTATACCGCACAGTACTAGAGTTTACGTACTGTTTACCTCTGGGTTACAAACTAACCTGGTGTGTTGTAGTACAACTGTGCAAATATTATTACTGTGCTGTGCTTGCTATAATGGGTAGCCATTACAGAAAGTGTGAACTGGGTTTGTAATAAAACACTATGAAAGATACAGTAGTCCCTTGCCTTGCACACAGGAAACTTTTAAGGTAAAATGTGTAAGGAATGTAATTAGCCTTTAGGTATAAATAAGGATCTGTTCCAATTTGCTCTCATAACCTAAGCAACTAATATGTACAGTTGCCCACAGGTACAGTCCACCGAGGGGTGAAACTGTGAACAACGGTACATTTTTATAAATACAATACTGTATAACTAGCACAAAATATTTGTACTGTACAACACTACAGGCTACTATACTTATTACATAACTAGGGGAGGGCGATGCAGGTAGAGAGTAGATTACATATTTGTGGGCAACATCCATGATATACAGTATAGTCTGCATTTACGCGGTTTTTGTTTACGCGTTTGGTCATTTACGCAGTGCCTTGCCAGAATGTAAATGCTTTAATTACGAGGTAAATTTGGTCATTTACGCGGAGAGTAGCTGGAGGTCCAGACGCGCTGCGCCATTTTTTATTCACGCGATCAATTCTCAACCATACCCGGGAAGCGGCGCGGATATGGTTGCTTTATCACTGACGTCATATGACGTATCGGACTGTGATTAGGTCTCGCATGCTTACCTCCCTCCGCCGCTAGCTGTGATTGGTCTAATGTTATATGACGTAGCCTGGCACGGGAGGGAAGCTACTGACCCAGCAGCGTCAGCCTCATTGTTCTCAGTCACCGAGTATACTGTTCTCTCTTGTGCTCGCTAATCTGTTCAACAATGGCATTCGCTGGACCCCCACCACCCCAGAAAAACCTTGCATTATCTGGACCAAGCCGCCCCAAGCCCAAGAAGATACGAAATGCCCTAAGTTACAAAGTTAAGTACAAGATCGTGCAAGATTTAGAGAAAGGAACGAGACAAGTTGATTTGGCACGCCAGCATGGCGTGAACGAATCTACAATCCGGACGATCAAGAAGGATGCCGCCAAGATTAAAGAACACATGAGCATCACAAAGTCTGCAGGTGCTTCAATGGTGAAGTACTGTCAGAATAAGGTGCTGCTCAAGACTGAGAACTTAATGGTGAGCTACTTAATTCGTCAGGCAAGACGTAACATGGCTGTGGACACGCGGGCAGTGCAGGACTACGCTCGTGAACTGTACGCATCAGTGGCGTGCAAGATGGGAATTGCAGAGCCCAAACCCTTCACTGCTTCCTCTGGGTGGCTGCAAGGGTTTAAGAAAAGGAACAACATTACCAACATTAACATTGTTGGTGAAGGAGCCAGTGCTGACCGTGCTGCCGCCATGGATTTTCCTCCATTCTTATGTGAAGTTATGGAGGAAGGACAGAACACCGACGACCAGGTAATCAACTGGATGAATCCGGTCTGTTTTGGAAAAAAATTACCTTCCAAGGCCTTCGTTGTCCAGTCTGCCAGCAAGTGTCGGGGCCGGAAATTGCAGGAGCGCATCACCGTCCTGTTTACCACCAATGCCTCAGGTACCTGTAAGCTCAAGTTGTCGGTGATCCACACAGCACGCAAGCCGCACGCCTACAAGAACATGGACATGACCAAGCTAAATGTCCACTGGCTAACCTCACATAAGGCGTGGATGTTCACTGGTCTGTCCTTCTCCTGGTTTGATGACTGTTTCGTTCCTGACGTGAAGAAATTCTGCGTGCAAAATTATGTGCCATTCAACATTTTGTTGCTGCTTGACAATGCACCAGGACACTCGCTCCTACTGTTGGATCGTCACCCCAGTGTAAAAGTGGTCTTCCTTCCTCCCAACACTACGTTGTTAATCCAGCCCATGGACCAGGAGTTGATATGGAACGTGAAGGCTGCATTCTCTACAAAGAAGTTTAAGCTCCTGAACGACTACACCAACACCAAGGATGAGTTGCGTAACCTTCTGAGTGGCACAGATAGCGAGAGCGGCGACGAGGATCCAAAACAAGAGTTGGCGGAGCATGAAGTGCGAGTTAAACAGTTTTGGAAAATGTTTAACGTAAAGAAAGCTGTTGATTTCTTGGTGGAGCCATGGGGGCAGCTGTCTGTGGCAATGATTCGTCACGCGTGGCGGCATGTGTTGCAAGGTATCCCAGGTGGGAGGCAGAGTCAACCTGTGGCTGGTGAGGTTCAGTCTGTTGCAGTGGCAGTGGACCTTGCAAGAGAAGCTGCACAGAGTGTTACAGCTGCAGGCTTCTCCGAGACTACCAACGACGACATCATGAGGTAATCAAGGATCCTGAGGTGACTGCCGACGAGATGTTGGAAGACGATGACGTTCAGTGAGGAGGCAGCACGAGAACAGAAGTTAACACATGGTGATGTAAAGGATGCCATCGAGTTTGCCGAGAAACTCAAGCTCACCCTTTCCAAAGACCCTGTCAATCACCGATATGAAGTCTTCAATAACCTTCTAGACCAAGGTATGGAGCAGTACATCAAGATGTATCACGACCACATCAACATTAGCCGTCAGCGTAGCATCACCGACTTCTTCGCCCGCAACCCACCACAGCCAGCCCAAGTTAGTGATAGTGACAGTGATGGTGACTTTGAGGGGTTTGTCAGGGAGGCCCTGACAACTATGGTGGATAGTGATGGTGATTCACCTGAGGGCCAGTAATCTGCCCTCTGCCTCGGAACCAGCCCCCATCCTCGTATGCCGACCCATCTCTTCTACTAACGTAAGTGTTAAACCTTGATTTTCTTTTACCTGGTACAGTATATTATTCTCTTATTGATATTTCTCTTCTATATTATGTGTGTGTGCATATCATCAGAAAATTAAGATACTATTTTTACTACAACGTATGTATTGTGTTCGAAAAAGTGGAGTTTGGGGGTCGGCCCAGTCTCTATTTCAATTAGAACATAAGAATATAAGAATGGTTGGAAACTGCAGCGGGCCTATTGGCCCATACTGGGCAGTCCCGTTTACACCCAACCCCTATTGCTCATATAAGCATCCAACCTGTTTGAAGCTATCCAGTGTATTCGAGTTGATGATGATATTTGGTAACTTGTTCCATTCATCTACTACTCTGTTTCCAAACCAGTGTTTACCTATTTCGCGCCTAAATCTAAATTTGTCTAATTTAAAACCATTGTTACGAGTTTGCTCCTGGTTGGATAGTTTGAATACCTTTTTAATGTCCCCTTTGTTTAGCCCTGACTTCCATTTATACACCTCTATCAGGTCGCCCCTCGCTCTACGTCTCTCAAGGGAGTGCAAATTAAGATGCTTTAACCTGTCTCTATACAGTGGTCCCTCGGTTAACGAGCGCCTCGGTTAACGAGTTACCTTCCATAAGATTTTTAACTTCGGTTAACGAACAATCCCTCGATGAACGAGTTTCTTACGAGCCGACCTCCACATGTTTTCACTTGCATTTGGCGGTCCACCATCTGTAGTATTAGTCCGCCAATACAGTAATCGGTTCTAGGGCTTACATTCCTTACCCTTTTAGTAAATATCAAGAAGTTTATACTATTCAATCATTTTAAAAGTTTAACATTAAATTTTTTAGTCATTTTAACAAATTTTGAACATAATTGAAGGTAGGGTCACTAGTTTGTGGCACACCATCCAGCCTGCCAACACAGCATACAGGCGTCAGTCTTTGTGTCTTTTCAGTGGAGGTAACACATCTTGCTTGAGACTCTCTTCAACTAAACGCTTTCTTTGTGTTTGCAAGCAAATTATTGGTCATTTTGAAATTTATTTTACATATTGGCAATATATAATGCAGTGCAGAGTTGATTTAAAGAAAATAATCTTGAAATACACCAAGAGAACTAAAATTTTATGGGTGAAATGGCACAATGGGGTGACTTCTCTTCCACCCCAATGCCTTCTCTTCTCCCTTCTCTTCCACCCACATTCTAATTCCCATCATCATCATCATCATCATCACCCAGGAGCCTTCTACATACACACCTCAAAGCAAGTGTACTTTTCTACCTTTTTTGTTGAATTTAGGCAATTTTCGGTGAGCTGGAACCATTTACCCAAAAACCCATTGAAACAATGGTTTCGGTTTACGAGTTTTTCGGTTAACGAGCAACCTTCTAGTACGGATTGTGCTCGTTAACCGAGGGACCACTGTACTCAAGGTTCCTAATGCCCAGGATTAGTCTTGTCAATCTCCTCTGAATTCTTTCCAAGGATTCTATATCCATTCTGTAATACGGTGACCAAAACTAACATAATCCCATATGTTCTGTATTTCATTTACGCGTTTCTCGTTTTACGCAGTACTCCACGGGTTCAATTGACCGCGTAAATGCAGACTATACTGT
The DNA here is from genome assembly GCF_018991925.1 of Homarus americanus. NCBI lineage: Eukaryota > Metazoa > Arthropoda > Malacostraca > Decapoda > Nephropidae > Homarus > Homarus americanus. Next base: position 10,313,289 of record NW_024715228.1, read on the forward strand.
ACCTTTGTGTCACCCAGTCAAAACATCTTTATTTTGCATTACACTTGTAACATGACTAACAATAGCACTTCACTACTGAGACACCGTTACTACAAAAATGCTGTAATTTGCACACCTTTAAAATTGAACATTTGGCAAACACATTAATTTGGAAGCTAAAAGGTGACTTACAACATGGTGACAATGGACTTTGGAACCATGGACCAAAAATATGAGTTGAATTACAATACAGTGGTCCCTCGGTTAACGAATTCCCTTCCATAAGAATCTTCATTTCGGTTAACGAACAAAAATTCAGTTAACGAAATTCTTACGAAAATGTTTCGACATGCTTTGGCTTGTTCACCAGCTGGAAGATTAGCCCGCCAATACAGAAATTGGTTCTAGGGCTTACATTTGTTAAAATTGGAGTAAATATCAAGAAGGTTGTACTATTCAATAATTTTCCAAGGTTTATATTATAACTTTTAGTCATTTTAACACTTATTTAACATAATTGCAGTACAGGGAACTAGTTTTTGGTGCGCCCAACAGCCACTTCACTCACCCACCATGGTCTCAATTTGTATCTGTTCAGTGGAGGAAACATCTTGCTTGTGGGTCTCTTGAACACAGAGTATTTTTACGTTTTTACAGTACAGTGGTCCCTCGGTTAACGAGCACAATTCGTTCCAGAAGGATGCTCGTTAACCGAAAAATTCGTTAACCAAAACCATTGTTTCAATGGGTTTTTGGGTAATTGGTTCCAGCTCACCGAAAATTACATACTGTACAAACGAAAAATAAATGCAGTAAAGTACACTTACTTTGAGGTGTGCATGTAGAAGGCTCCTGGTTGATGATGATGAAGATGGGAATTAGAATGGGGGTGGAGGAGAAGGGAGAAGAGAAGGCATTGGGGTGGAAGAGAAGTCACCCCATGCTGCCATTTCACCCATAGAATTTTAGTTCACTTGGTGTAATTCAAGACTATTTTCTTTAAATCAACACTGCACTGCGCTATATATCAATATATAAAATATATTTCAAAATGACCAATAATTTGACAGGAATCACAGGAAAAAAAGCGTTTATGTCGAGTCTCAAACAAGATGTTCCTTCCTCTGAACCTGTAAACAAACTGACGCCAAGCTTGGTGTGTTGAGTGGCTGTTTGGTGCGCATAAAACTAATTTCCTGTACTTCAATTATGTTCAATAATTGTTAAAATGACTAAAAAAAGTGAATATAAAACTTTTAAAATGATTGAATAGTACAATCTTCTAGATATTTACTAAAATGGTAAGGAATTTAAGCCCTGGAACCGATTACTGTATTGGCGGACTAATACGACAGCTAGTGAGCAAGCGAAAACATGTTGAGGGGCGCTCATAAGGAATTCGTTAATTGAGGGATTGCTCGTTAACCAAAGTGAAGAATCTTATGGAAGGTAATTCGTTAACCGAGGCGCTCGTTAACCGAGGGATCACTGTATATGTAACTACCAAATGTAAAAAAGTAACACTTACCAGCACTGCAGATGAAGAGTAAAGCATCATAGTAGGTGACACAGAGGCATGGTAGGTGATGCAGGGGGCCAGATATACCGAGATTTTCCCTGATAATTTTTTGTATCTCGGCATTTCCCGAGTTATACTAATACATTCCGAGATAATATCCATGCCGAGTTACATGAAATTCCGAGTTATCAAATGCTGAGTTATTGAGGGTTTACTGTATCTTGTGAATGTAGGGTACCCAACTATGCAAGCTCTTCCTTTTTATTTATTAATTTCCTAAAATCACTATTCTAAGCATGGTATATAATATGAAATTCATTGCTAAAAGGGATAGACAGGTATAGTAAATTGAAAGCAAGCAAATAATATTAATACAAAGTACCATTACATAAATGAAAGCAAAGAAATAGTATGATACTTTCTATCAAATGCATATACCTGTACAGGTATTATAATAATTACTGTAGCTGAATGACCACTGGAGTGGCTCGATACACAAAAATTTCTGGGAAAGGCATCCAATCAGTGTCTCCATTTACCACCATATACAGAACCGAGTAGCAAGGTGACTTGGTTGTCATTATGACCACTTCCCTTTCCATTCTATGCATTAAAACAAACAAAATAAACATTCAATAGGGACTAAGTTTTGGTTCCATACGGTTTAATTCTGTGTTCCTAGACCCCAAAATTCTTACAAAAAATTATGAGCTTTAAGAGGTCACATATACTGTATCTAATTCACACAGATAAATAGTTATATTCCACCAAACAGCCAGTAGCAATATTCAAAGTGATTTCACAATCAGAATATTTTCTTTCAATATAATTTTTTGGATCTCATGAAGAATAGGAACACCTACTTATTTCACCTGATGGTTAAACACCCTTATGCTCATTGGAGGGGTAAGGTTAGGTGTTTAGTCATCAGGTGATATAAGTAGAGGTTCACAATCTTCATGAGAACCAAATTATGGTTTAATCTGCAACACTTTATCAGATCCCCCAGTTTTCTGTCTAATTTTCTGCAACTACCAGTACCTGATCTCCTAGCTCTTTATCTGATTAAATTTTGGTCAAACTAGCAACTCTCTTTTGGATCCCATGTTCCCTACGCTTTTTTTTTTTTTTTTTAATCTTATCTATAAGCTGGGACTCCTTTCACATCATCATCTGCAAAGTTATTGGTAATACTGAAATAGAGTACAGTATCACATATTAACAATGAACTTGGGGAAATCTTTCCAACCTGTAATATAAATGCTTTCTTACCTCAAGTAAATGCCATAAAGTAAAGAGGATATGAAATATGAAAAATAAAAAATGCACTTTTGCTATTTTTTTCTGTCCTCATGATTAACTGTACATCAACAGTGTAGGACACCATATACATTATTTACCTATGTGGAACACTTACTTTCATCCACAGGAATGCCTCTAAATGCCAACATAACCTACCTAGGTTAGATAAGGTAGGGCGAGTAATTTTTATCTCCAATAAATCATGAATGAAACTTTTCAGGAGGAAACCGCCAAAATAATACTATAGAGGCATACAGTACAGTACTGTTATATGAAATTTGCAAATCCTCATGTTTTTTAATCACCACAATAACATTATAAAATTTAGTAAGAAACTCAGCATCTTCTATACAAAAATATTAAAAAGTTGATGGCTCTTGGTGTACTGTATATATAACAGTATAAAACAATTAACTCAGTAATGAAAACATTGCAGATGACATCAAGAGGTAGCACGTTGGCATGTCCAGGATGGAAAAAATTGCAAATATGAAGGTCATTCAATAAATAACGAGACAAATGAATATATAACATATATTATTAATGATCACATAGCTATTTTTTCACATAATCTCCCTCTATAGCTATGCATTTGTCCCAGCTGTCTACAGTTTTCTTATTCCTGTCAAAAAATTCTTTCAGCTGACTCGGTTACAATTTGTTCAATTGCAATGAATCGGTTTCCCAAACATTTTTCACTCAATGTTCAGGTGCAATGTAGGTGTTAAGCTTGGACAGGTCGTCCGGCATGATCTTCGACCACAATGCTTGTTTGACCATTCTTGAATTGTTCAACCCACTTGTAAACGTCGCTCAATTAAATGCAATTGCCTCCACCTTGAAGTGACATTCTGCAATAAATTTTGCTTGGTTTTATCCCTTCTGAATTTATAAAACAAATAACAGATCGTTCTTCTTCCAATGTACAGTAGACCCTTACTATTCACGAGGGATAGGTACCCAAATATGGAGCGAATTGACAAACAGTAAATAGCAACTTACACTACCTTAGTGCACTACTGTATACCTATACCAAACAACCGACCAGCCCCGGCAGCACTCATCCCCTCTTTTAACTTATCTAATAATAAAACTTTCCTTGTCAGGGTCATCACTGACCTCTGCGCTTTACATTTCACTCCACTAGCACTGACACTAGGCAGTCTTTTAGGGGCCATTTCACACAGACACACTAAAGTTTTGGGAGTACTACACAAGATGCTACGTCACAGGCAATGATTGTGCGCAAACAGAGGGAGAGGAGATGCTGCGGGCACGTGGGGTAACTCGTTGTGCTGCAAGAAAAGGCTTGTAAGCCAGCCACCATCTGCTTAAAGCGAATCGTCGAAAACGCGAATCACAAACTCGCGAATGGCAAGGGTCTATTGCACAAAATTCAAGCAGAGCGCTCACCATTAATGCAACACTTACTCGAGACGTCATAGAAAAAAAAAAAAAACTGACGAAACAAGCGGACGAAAGTGTAGCTTATGCATGTCTAAATATGTCGTAACATGATCGCTGCGCTTTCCCCTCCCCCTTTGCCGTCTACATCAAAAAGTTTCGTTACTTATTGAATGACCATCCTATATTGTAGTTCGTAAATTGCAAACTCTTGTCACTTCATGGGATTTTCAGAAAGAATGCATTTATCTTCTATAGAATACACAACAGTATTACAAAGTCATCTGATTTGAGTCTTTCAGAAGTACAGTACAGTAAACCCTCGATATAACTTGGCAAGGATATGGTCTCCGAATGTATTAGTATAACTCGGGAAATGCCTGCGTCACCTACTACGATGCTTTATTCTTCGCCTGCAGTAGTGGTAAGCATTACTTTTTACATTTAGTAATTACATCTACACATACTGTATATGGCTCAATAATTTTTTATTGTCATATTTTTTGCAGGAGGGGGAAAATGCCACGATAAGTCGGAATTTGGGATAACTCGGCAAGGCCAGAGCCCCATATGTGCCGAGTTATCGAGGGTTTACTGTATATTATACTGTACACCAGTAAGATCCCCCCAAAATATATATAAATAGCGGATGGTTGTGCATTTGAAACAGCAACTTGAGAACATTTCTCTACAATTCTAAGAGAAAAAGCGAAGGTAAAAAAATCAGACGATAAACTTTTTTGTAATAAATTTTTTACTATGCGATTGCTCCTTCCAGGATGTTCTATTGGTTCCTTTCACAAACAGAAATTTTCTTTATTGAATTTGATGATAAATAATTATAACTAATAATTTAAATTTGGTTGCATTAGGTTAGATTCGTTCATATCATGAAAAAATAATCCTGGACCTTGCCTAACAATTCCAACAATTATGGTACAGTATTCCTGGCAACTGCTGGTCTATACCCACCACCCCAATAAGAACCTAACCTAAAATAATACAATTACAATCTATTACCATTCAAAAGAAAATCCTGTCTATTAAAGGAACCAATCAATTATCCTGGAGGTGTAGAAGGTAAACAGAGAACAATGGCATCAGAACTCGAGGCCAAACAATATACAGTACAAGCATTAGGATTCAGGATGGAGTTTTTTTTTTTTTAATTATACATTATAAAAAAATTTTCTGTCAACTTTTTAGGCATCTCAGGGGGAATGAAAGTGCAAGTTCAGGCATGCAACTGTCCTAAAAAAAAAATAAATAAAAAATCTACAAAATATACAGAGGTACAGTGCCAACAGATTAAAGAACAACTAATATTGTCACCGTCCAGATTTCCTAAATTAGCACCCAAAAATCGGTTCGACTAATTACCCAATGTACCTAAATGTAGCAAAACGTAATTTTATTTGAGTTAATAGATCACGTGCATGTACCGAGGGAGCGAGTAATTACCCAAATGTAGCCGCAATGAAGTCAAATAATGGTCCTACATGAATAAATCGGACTGCTAATCACTTCTCGACTAGTATTTGGTGTCACAAAGTCACAAAAAATTGGAAAACTTACTTTAATCTGAGTTAATAGATCGCGTGCATGTACCGAGGGAGCGCGTAATTACCCAAATGTAGCCGCAACGAAGTCAAATGATGGTCGTACAAGCGGAAATCGGGCTGTGAATCACTTCTCGATTATTATTTGGTGTCAGTCACAAAAAATTGGTAAACTTAATTTAATCTGAGTTGTGTTGTGTTAGGTTAGGTTAGGTTAGGTACATGCACTTGATCTATTAACTCAGATTAAATTAAGTTTACCAATTTTTTGTGACTTCGTGACACCAAATACTAGTCGAGGTTAGGTTAGGTTAGGTACATGCACTCGATCTATTAACTCAGATTAAATTAAGCTTACCAATTTTTTGACTGTGACACCAAATACCAGTCGAGAAGTGATTGGCAGTCCGATTTATTCATGTAGGACCATTATTTGACTTCATTGCGGCTACATTTGGGTAATTACTCGCTCCCTCGGTACATGCACGCGATCTATTAACTGAAATTAAATTACGTTTTCCAATTTTTTTTTTTTACTTTGTGACACCAAATACTAGTCGAGAAGTGATTGGTAACCCGATTTGTTTATGTAGGACCATTACTTGACTTCATTGCGGCTACATTTGGGTACATTTGGGTAATTAGTCGGACCCCCCAAAAATTGGTCATTTCACTTTCTCCCCACAAGAATATTAATTTTAGTATGGACAAAACAAGAGTTCCAAATCACAACCTGACAAAATTGATATGTCTACCCAAAACGATAATACCTTATTTTTATTTATTGTTGAAATTTTAAAAGATGGAGTTCTTGATTTTCTGCTCATTGCTAAAGCTGTAAAGGTCCTCTCAAGTACAACATATGCCCAATAAGGAGTTCCTTAGATTCTCCAAACAACTAGGTGCTATAAATGTCTCCTGTTAAATAACTTAATAAATATAAAGCTTACACATTACCCCTTATTGGCAAATAATTTTACCTTACTGCAACACATTTTTAAAAGAAAAATATCAAGAATCTTAAGTAGATTACATACTTTAAGAACCTAAATCAATATACCAGTAGGAAAGAAATTACGAGACTTCTTTGGATTGGCTACACATCTATTATTCAGATTGTTAACAAGAATTATTTTCAATGTATACTGTACCTAAACTACAGTACATTATAGTAATCTCTCAGGCCACATAGCTCTAAATTCTTGCACAAATTAGTTAAGGGCGACACTATGTATATTTTCAGGGGCTTATAACTTTAACAGTTAAAAATATTTGTAAATATATATGAGACGTGTGCATGTCCATGAATTTTAATTACCTCATGTACTCTCACATTCCATAAAATTATTAGGAAAAGTGCGTGACGTGTCGTCACTTGACCGATAAACGATGACGTCGATCAGCTGATTTGTGTCAACTACAGGGGGTGGGCGGATACTCATTGTTTCATATTACACTTAAGTAACGACAATAACTTGAAAATTATTAAAAGAGAATACTCACCTTTGAATAAATAATCATATTCGTCGTCCCTGTTCCCCATCTTTCACGGGTGAAATATGAAAAGTAAACAAAAGTAGTTCGTCGTAGGAAAACACTGAAACAAGAAAACAAAACCGACTTATCACAAATTTTCCAGCACCATGAAACAACTGATTCTATAATAAACCATGAACTACTATTTCCGCTTCGATATATACCAAGATGTCACAGAAATGAAGCGATAACACAGCGGAATCCTCCTCACAATAAACTAAGATGGCGAACCGTTACGCCTCTTCCAGTGCGCAGCCAACTGGTGAAGGTTTGCGCAGTGAGTCAACACACACCATGAAGGCTTCGATCACCCAAACACCACGATAAGGCGATTAGATTGTTATTATATTACATACAATCCTAGCCAATCAAAATCACTTTTCACATAATTATAAACAAAAATGTTAGTCATTACAAATTACAGTACTTAATAACACAGTAGTAATGCGGAGTTTCTCTGCCCGTACTGATAGTGTTTACGTCAAACTTCCGTACGTCTATTTGTTAGTATGCTACATGGCAACTGTTGTTGTTCCGTGCCTAAAATAAATATTAATACAGAAGTTTTAAAGGTTTCAAATCATACTCGTTTAAAACAAGCAACTTAGTAACACATTCCATGTACCACTGTACTATAAAGTATAAACGAAGGGTTACCTTTCGATGTCACCTATTTCGATTTCGCAATGACTTCTGATTATCCCACATGAATGGACATCTCATCTGCAAGATGCATAGATGTGCGGCATCACTATATGGAAGGTTTTCTTTAAAACCGGTACAAACTATGCAAAGGACACCGGTAGCGTTCCCCCAAGGATCAGCCTTTGGACCCACACTTTTTCCCTTGTTCATCAATGACCTTCCAAGAAGTACCAACCCAAAGCGCCAAACCTTCGCGTACTATACCGAATATTTCCGGAAAATGTGAAGAGAACGAAGGCTTGGTCTAGCGACAACAATAACTCTTCTCTTTTAATGTGACAAGCGCAAAACTCAACATTTTGGAACATAAATCTGAGGCGTTGCAACAAGGGGACTGAGTTTATTGCAACCGAGAATATAGGAGCCCCTTGTGTTAACGGATCTAAATTTTAAACAGCACATATGAAAATTCGCTGCACGGATATATAGTGGATGCTAGGTCATCTACAGTACAGAAAACCTTCCACTGTCCACCACAGTCCACACAGATGAACAAGGTTCCGTCTCGTTATACATAATATTCGTACGCCCCCACGAGGCGAATCTATGCATCATTTCCAATATTAATATTCTAGCCGTTCGTTTTTTTTTCTTAGGTACGACTTACGACCTGCTTGTCCAGTGTTCATACAGGAGGTGGAGTACTCGAAGATAACTTACTATATTTGGTAGAGGTCACACTGGATAACATCCTTCTCACATCCGGCCCGGGGATTTAAACCTGCAAGCACGCTATACCACTATACCAGACTTGGAATTTTGAAAAACAAAAACAAGGTTCTTGAAAATATTCAGACATGCTATTATAATGGTTCTCACTCTCATCGTGCTTGACTATAAAAAAATGTCTCTAACGACTAAACATTCCGAAGCAAGAGCCATAAACCAAGCAAAGATAGAGTGTAGAAGGGCTGAAAAGGAGTTCCAGAGGCTGGTTGCAAGCGAGGTCAAGTCAAACCCAAAGGCGTTATACCGCTATGCAAAGTCGAAATTAAAAACGCGAGTAGGAGTATCAGACCTGAGGCTTGAAGATGGTAGTTACGCAGATTCTGACCAGGATAAAGCTGAGGTATTGAACAGCTTCTTTTCCTCGGTGTTCGCAAGAGAGGATGCGATTAACCTTCCTGCGTTTGAGGACAGACGGTTCGCCACAGCAATGACCCACATTGTGTTCACAGAAGAGGGTATGAGAAATAAACTGTCAAATCTAAAGGTCCATAAGAGTCCCGGACTTGACATGGAGCATCCTAGAGTGCTAGAGATTATTCAACGAGCTTGCCGAGCCCCTGAAGATCCTGTTTTGTAAATGCCTGGATGAACAAAAGGTCCCCAGTGAATGGAAAGTGGCTTATGTGAGTCCTATCTTCAAGAAGGGCGATCGTCACTCCACGAACAACTATAGACCGGTGAGCCTGACCAGCATAATATGTAAAGTACTTGAGAGGTTTTATGCCGAGGGCTCCTGCTTAACACAATTGCTCAAGGTATTGGATATTTGGACCCATATTCTGGAACGGGGTGGTAATATCGACAATATTTACCTAGATTTTGCCAAGGCCTTCGACAGTGTACCCCACGAAAGGCTGAAAATCAAACTGGAACTGTACGGAATTCGGGGAAATGTCCTTGCGTGGATAGAAGACTTTCTACATGACCGCAAGCAGTGTGTGGTGATTAATCGCACGAAATCATCATCCGTACCTGTCACAAGCGGGGTACCACAGGGCAGTGTATTGGGCCCACTGTTGTTTGTTTGCTTCATAAATGACATGCCTGACGTTGTACACTCCTCCATACAAATGTTTGCCGATGGCGCCAAGTTAATTCGGGAAATCAAGAATCAAGCGGTCTGTGAAGAGCTGCAGAAGGACCTCTGTGGGCTCCAAGAATGGTCGAAGAAATGGCTGCTGAGATTCAATGTCACGAAGTGTAAGAGGATGCACCTGGGGCGTACCAACGGTAAGGAGGCGTATCATATGTCCCAACGGGATGCACTATTTGATACTGAATGTGAGAAGGACCTAGGTGTGTATGTTGAAAATGAGCTGAAGTTTTCGGGCCATTGCGAGAAGAAGGTAAATCTGGCAAATAAATTATTGGGTCTTATAAGAAGGTCGTTCAGATATCTAGATGGTTCGTCCCTCGTAACGATCTTCAAGAGTGAAGTGCATCCCCATGAGGAGTACTGTCACCCCGTCTGGCCCCCGAGATATGCTAGGGACTGTTAGTTGGTCAAAAATGTTCAAAGGAGGGCCACCAGACTGGTGCCTGCACTTCGGCACCTCAGCTACCCTGAGAGATTGGAGCGCCTGAACTTGCCTAGCTTATACTACAGACGGGCAAGGGGTGACCTAATTGAGGTGTATAAGCATCTCAAGGGGCACTACTCAGTCGAGTGTCCTTACCTGGAGCTGGCGGACGCTCGCCCCACAAGGGGTCACAGCTCAAGATTGAAGAAGCCGCAAGTCCAGAAAACTGTGAGGGCAAACTTTTTCGGAGTGAGAGTTGTGAACTCTTGGAACAATCTACCAGAAAGTGTTGCTACGGTACCAAGTGTGAGCTCTTTCAAGACAAGACTTGACCAACACTGGAGCAGGTTCAGGTACATTCAGGAGCCGGTGCATGCCCAGTACTTGCCAACAGTGCGTAACAGAGACGTGACCGATCGCCCAAGCGGCTAACGAGTCGATCATTTGGTGAAGAGGATAAAAGAAAAGGAAAAGTAACAGAGACGTGACCGATCGCCTAAGTGGCTAACGAGTCAATCATTTGGTGAAGAGGATAAAAGTAAAGTAAAGTGAAAGAAGCTGATAGACGAGTCGAGACTACACCATGCCAACACTTTGTTAAGAAAATGTATCTAGTTTAGTTTTGGTTCCACTTTGAACGTTATGTTTTAGTTTAGTTAAGTCAAAATGAGCAATGCGTTCTTACATCTCCATTTACGAAAAAAATAATTACGAACCTCTGAGAATCTGAGTCTAACACAATGCCATGGTGTCATTCGCAAATTCAACAGGACACAGGAAGCATAGGGGAAACAATTGTGTTACGCTCTTGCACAACAACAAACAAACTTGAAATTCCTCACCTGAACAACACCCTCACTCGGGCTGGTAGCATATATATATATATATATATATATATATATATATATATATATATATATATATATATATATATATATATATATATATATATATATATATATGAGGACAAATTATGATAGGCTACAACCAATTCTCAAAAAAATGAGGATATATGACAATAACTGGTTTGTTATAAATTAACGGAGCCCCTCATCAACTAACTTGGTGAATCCATCCTAACCTTAAAAGTTTTAAAATTACTTAATTGCTACTGTGAAAAAATAATTCAGAAAAACTTAACATGCAGTACCGTTGCTTTTATACCTACCTAAGTGTCCAGCTACTTCGCTACATTATCATCGTCGATATATAGCATTCTTAAACAGATTTAACTCATGAAAAAAAATGTGGTAAATGATCAGTTTAGCTGATAGTCATTTATAACAATATCTCAGACAGGAAACGCCTCGCTGAACAGGTTGGATGACGACGACACTCATCTGATTTCTCCCGGCGCTTTTTTTTCACTGATGTGTTTGCTTTAATTTCTAAAATGCAAATTGGGCGGGAGACCGACGGAAAACGAGAGTGAAAATCATTTTAGATTTTCAAGATTTTCATAGCCCGCCGCGGACCTCCTGTAAATCTGTCCATGTGCTTTAGAATGCTTGGTTCGTGTAGTCTGTTTCATAAATGGACTCACACTTTAGTCCTTCTTACCCCCACTGGACTTGCATTTTAGGCTATTATTTTTAGCACTTGAAACAAATGCTATATGTCTATAGCGAAGAAAATCCCACCAAAAATATCAAGCAATAGTGGGAGAGCTCAACTGCACGTTCATCATAATTAATAATACCCAAATACATAATTTCATATTTCTTCAAAGCTAACATATTAGACATAATTTGGTCTCAAATGTTACTTCCTATATCTTTTGCGGCTAATATGGAGGACTTCATAGCCGCTCCCCCCTGGCTCAGTAACAGTAAGTTCGCCCACGGCAGGTGTCAAGCTATGGTAGGTTAGGTTAGGTTAAGGTTAGGTTAAGGTTAAGTTAGGTTAGGTTAGGTTAAATTGGTTTAAGGTTAGGTTAGGTTGAACTTTTCAATAAGCACTTTTTAACATATTTGCCATAATTGCGACAGTGTTCACTATATAACGCTGTAAAATTGTGGCGTTTTTAAATTCATTTTCTATGAAAAAAATCGGCGGCTGCGAAGTCGTAAAAAATTTACCATACAGTATACTGGATCGGTGAGTAAAACGTTAAGTATGCTTACAGTTGCCTCTGAAGTTGATTGGCTCCTCCATCTCATCACAACAATACCGAAGTCGATATTCAGTGTATGCACACATTATATACAAATGTTATTGACACTTTAAACTACAAAATATAGCAGTTTTCGTTCCTTAATTGGAAGGCTGTTAGGATGTTTGAAGGTCGTACGGATCTGAACCTGTTACACGTGTCACAGTGAGAACTGATGACCCAGAGAACCAGAGAACCTTAGAGTTTTTTTCTTTTTAAGGGGATAAGCCCACCCGGGCACAGGTTACTGACCCACATCAGGGCCTGGGGGGCGAAAATATAATAATAATAATAATAATAATAATAATAATAATAATAATAATAATAATAATAATAATAATAATAATAATAATAAAAATAATAATAATAATAATAATAATAATAATAATAATAATAATAATAATAACTATTATTATTATAATAATTAATAAATATTAATAACAAAATACTAAAAAAAATAAAAATATTAAACAATCATAATCATAAATAAATACAAAATCGAAAAAACTAAATCAAGAATGAGAACTGATAAACATTATATATGTTGTGTTGTCAATAGTAAGAGAAACAATTGAGACCCTGCAATTGCGTGTAAATGAAGCAGAAAGTCAGATCAGCAACCTGGGACTTGGTTACAATTTTCGTGATGCCATATGGCAGCAGGGTCTACCATTAGACAACACATTATGCTTCCAATATCTTCCCAGGTGGTAGTACCTCCCTGTTTGGTAGCTGCCTACTATCTACTACCTACCAAAAGTGTACTGTACTTCCCTAAAATAAGTGAAGTGTTGCAGCAGCGACGATACACACAGTTTTTTTTAACAAGTTTGAGGAATGTCATATCAGTATGTGTATTATGTGTCATTACCATATCCAGCAAAAAAAAAAAAAATTATATCCTCTTGAATATTGCAAAGGAGTGATCTACATCCACCAGGGCTCGAAAGGTACCCATTTCCTTTTTTTTTTTTTTTAAATGCGTACATGCATTGAGCGTGTTCCAGGCGTGGTCAACGACTCAAAACATTGCGACCCTTGGGAAGGAAGCAAGAGTTGTATCCACTCAGGCTCCACGATATACAGTATACTGTAGAGTGTAGACGTACTACAGTAGCTAAAACAACTATCTGTGCAGGTGGGGGTCGATATGCTCCGAAATTTTACGTGTGACTAGTGACAGCCCTCAAATACCAAAATTTATCTTTTTACTTTTACTTTTATCCTCTTCACCACTGATCGGCTCGTTAGCCGCTTGGGCGATCGGTCACGTCACTGTTACGCACTGTTGGCAAGTACTGGGCATGCACCGGCTCCTGAATGTAGCTGAACCTGCTCCAGTGTTGGTCAAGTCTTGTCTTGAAAGAGCTCACACTTGGTACCGTAGCAACACTTTCAGGTAGATTGCTCCAAGAGTTCACAACTCTCACTCCGAAAAAGTTTGCCCTCACAGTTTTCTGGACTTGCGGCTTCTTCAATCTTGAGCTGTGACCCCTTGTGGGGCGAGCGTCCGCCAGCTCCAAGTAAGGACACTCGACTGAGTAGTGCCCCTTGAGATGCTTATACACCTCAATTAGGTCGCCCTGTAGGGGTATGAGATATTTCTCCTCCATCCTGTGTGAATGGCCACTCCGGGGTCACCATTTGTAGGGTTATGGGATGTTGGTTCACTCTCAGGATGGGATGGAAAAAGGAAACTCACAATGTGCTCACTGTATACATATTGTATTGGATGTACAATGCAGCTTGGTGCTGGGCAGGTAGCATGGTAATAAGCGTTGAGTAGAGAGAGCTGGGTGGTGAGGGTGCCCTGAGTGAGGGCACGCAGCTTGAGGGACGCCAAGGTCGCTGGCAGGAGCGGCAGCTGCCAGGCTGACGCGGAGGAGGTGTTGCTTGCTGGTGGCACTGGGTAGAAAGAGGGGCTGGTCACAACGGTGTCAGGCCTTATAAGGCGGGGGTAGGCGTGGGTAGATAGTTGACCCCCGCTCCGTGGGCGGCGCTGGAGGCGTAGGCTGGGGAATTCGAGAAGCTTCGGTGCTTGTAGGGGAGGAATCCACTACAAACTCCTCTTTGCAACCACCTCCATGCTATCGGCTACTTCCTCAGTCGTAGCAAGGATCTCTTTCCCAACTTGCTCTAGTTTGGCAACCAGCAAGAATCCAGCTTCATCTATTTTCGTCCCTAGGGAACTCGTTCCCCTATGGCTTGCGATCGCCTCTTTCACCTTGACTATGCAGTCAAGGCAATTCCAGCAACAGCCTTCATGCTTTACGGCAACTTGCATCGTCCTAAACACTGCATTGGTCAGGCCTGTACCATCTATATCCGTCGCCCCCCTGCAGTAATCACATATCATACTCATCATGGTTGTTTTTGTCATCCATGGTCTCATATTGTTTCCCACAAAGTATGCACAGATAGTTGTTTTAGCTACTTACACACACACACACACACACACACACACATATATATATATATATATATATATATATATACAATCAACACCTCAAGGATTCGAACCCACGGCCACGAGTCCATGACTGTGACCGGGCTTGTGGGCCGTGGGTTCGAATCCTGGCGGGTTTGATGTATGTAGAAATCAGCGTGTTTTATTGGGCTAATGAAATATATATATATATATATATATATATATATATATATATATATATATATATATATATATATATATATATATATATATATATATATATATATATATATATATATATATATATATATATATATATATATATACACAATAATTGGTTGTCTGTGTTACTTAAAAAAATAGTGCATTGTAGTGGACTTCTCCCCTACAACTGCGTAGCGGCGTCACCAGCTGCTACCATCTTCCCCAGCAACCAAGCGAGCGGCGACACCAGATGTTACCGTATCTTAGCAACGGAACCAAAGACCGGCGACTTTCTCGGGTTTTCCCAACATGTCTCATAGATGACTCACGGCTGCCGGGTATAAAAGCTCTGTCTCTCCATTGAAATTTATTCTGGCCATTCTTCTTGAACACGCAACACCTACTCGAGCAAGCTCCTCGCTGTCCAGCATTCATTCAACCAGGAGGCCAGCAACAGGCAACATCTTCTCTAACGAAGCTCCTGCACATCTACCTCCTTCAACACGCTACTTACCGAACGTCTCTACTGAGCAGCTCCTCACCACACGGCACCTCCAGCACCAGACTGTCTATCATATAACTTATATTATACAAGAAAACCACATTAGAGTTTCCATCCATCCTGAGTGCTAGACAACATTATACCACGAATTCCTACAGCATATTGAATTATTTCCATTCTAGAGGAGTCTGGCAAAGCTCCCACTGCTTCTACCACTATTGCTCTTTAACAAATTTGACGAGGAAATATATTGAGATGCGACGAAATGTCATTACTTATACGCACATTCCAGTTTATGAAGCATTGTCACCTTATGCTTGCTTGATCTCAAATCTGGAGTCTCGTGGATTATCTACTCAGACCCGCTGCATGACTATCAAGAAAATCTTTTGCTCGTCCTATTTTATCATTGTTTATCTTTCTTGAATGTCGCTCAACAGGCACAAAATCTGGCATGATGCCGGTATCATATTCCTGATAACTAATGCAAAACAAACAAACACAATAGAACGTTACAATGATAAGGTGCTAGAAACTGGTTATCTCCGCTACGTTGCAGTATTGGTGTTACACTTGACAACCTCAAGTCAGCACGACGGAATATATGCCGCCGCTATTCTTACTTTCGTATATTGCGCCGACCTTTTTCATAATATCAAAATATTTCACTTGGTAACGTATAGTGTGAGTGTGATTTTGATGCCATTTTAATGTAATTTTGGTTCTTTAACTCTCGTCAGATCGTTGCGTTCTTGCACCACCAGTTTTGAGGAAAAATATTTACGTATGTGTCTTAGTTCTGGTCTTGTAATTGAAATGACGATTTAACATAACAGTATTTTTTTTAACCCTAACTCTGAGAAGCATTCGTATGTACGAATCGTGGAGAATCCTGATGAAACGTGGAAAAACTACGAACTTGAATGTTACTACGAAATTCTGAAGGATCAACGAAGACATAAATCTACCCTAACCCCAATTAAAAGGATAATGAGACTTAAAAGAAACTTGAGTTAACTTAGTGTTATTTTGGTAATACGATTTTTCTCCAGTAGGAGAATATCTTGATGGGATATTCTCCACGGGAAAATGTCTCATATGATTTTGCATAGCAGGAAAAGTATGTAGATATTTTTTCTAGTGGAGAATTTTGTCTATTGGAAATTGTGGTGAAATTTTGTTCTCTCACCAGTTGTACACCATCAGCATAACAGAATGTCGGAGGAATAATTTTTTTAATGAAGAAGGATGAAGAGGGGGGGTTTGGTGCGGGCGGAGTATTTAGGGAGAAAGGAATTTGGAATAGTTTTGCATACATATTAAAAGAGAAGTCTAGACAGAGAGAGAGAGAGAGGGAGAGATAAACATACAAAGAGATACTGGCATATAAGCAAGGCGAGAGAAAGAATGGGTGAGGGATAGAAAGATATAGATGAAGAGAAGCAACGTGTACGAAGAGAGGAAGTTCCAGTATCAGGATGAGGTGAATGGGGGAGGGTTATGTGGCGTTGTATATATGTAGTTATATGTAGTGATGATGGGTGGTGTTATATGTAGTGATGATGGATGGTGTAATATGTAGTGATGATGGATGGTGTAATATGTAGTGATGATGGGTGGTGTTATATGTAGTGGTGATCTATATCTATATAAAACAAAGAAGTCTGTCTGTTTGTGTGTCCGCACGAGAATCTCGGAAACTACTTTACCGATCTGTAGTGATGATGGGTGGTGTTATATGTACTGTAGTGATGATTAGACAATAAAATAATAAGTTTAATGCTAAAAAAATATACTTTGCTGTACCGTTGTAGTGAAAAACATGGTGGAACTTACATACACCGTTAATGAACTATTGATGGAAGAAGTTTTGGGGACTGAACAGTGAGACAATGTGGAGCCTCCCGGAGGGTGGCGTCCTACCGTGGCCTAGCGAATGAGCCACCCGGAGGGCGGCGTTTATTTGCTAGTGTATATATATATATATATATATATATATATATATATATATATATATATATATATATATATATATATATAGAAGTCCGCGTGCTTTATAAATGGAATATATATATATATATATATATATATATATATATATATATATATATATATATATATATATATATATATATATATATATATATATATATATATATATATATATATATATATATATATATATATATATATATATATATATATGTGTGTGTGTGTGTGTGTGTGTGTGTTCAGGTTTATTCGCCTAACATACTGTACACTCAGGAGCACAGACATAATCAAGAACATTGAACATTTACATTTACTATCGAGTCTGAAAGGTTTCATGAAGGTAATAGTGAGTGCGTGAAGTGTTTGCTGTGGATGTATTGCTTCTCAGTACGTTTTTACAAATTATTTATGAGTTACGTCATACTTCGGCAAGTAGGGGGCGCTGTGACCCTGACGTAACGGCGGATTCCACACCCACACGCGCACACACAGTCGGGCCTATTGCTTCGCATTAACGCTCACTGTACTGTGGCTGACTCACATTCCACTTCACTAAAAACAAAGACAGTTTATCATATTACTGACTCAACAGATAATGTAGTCTTCCCATTAAACTTGTTAGATTCTGAAAATGGGTAATTGAAAATCTTCTAATAATTTAAACTAATGATTTTCGTGTAAAAGCAAATGGTATTTCGTATTTAAACACTTGGGAATTCCAATGAAATGTATGGTAGGTGGGTGTTAGGTAGGGCTGGGAGAGGGGGTGCCTGAGTGCGTGTACTGTGGGAAGAGCAGATCACCTGGTGCTGTAGAAGTGTAGACGTGGCGGATCCCGTGTTCTTGCCCACTCACCTCCACCACTCTCATCGTACACCCCGTGATATTTATTCGGGATTGTGACTCACTGTAGGTCCTGAGTGGGACATACCAGTGGTGCTACGCATATCTGAACGCTACTGACTCATACCTGGGTGACAGGATCATGCATCGTCAGATTGATGTAGAACTTAAATGTTGAAACCGAAATCTTAAAGTGGATATAAATCTTCTCCATTGATCTACTGTACTATATGTCTCAGTGAATCATCTATCACCATCCTCAGAAAATTTTGCCGTAACAGTGCTGAGTGAGTAAGCGTTGTTCATATTGTTGAATTCCTGACCACTAGAGCCAATGGGGCTCCTCTGACTTATACAACATTCAAAATGTGTTTAGCAGTAAATGAAAAGAGAAAATGGATGTGATATTATTACACTTATTAATGCTAATTTTTAGAACAGACAAATCCGGCACTAAAGGTTGCCAAGCAAGTGTACTGCCAGTGTCTTTACTGTTTCATATTATCGGCTGCAAGTCCTTAGATCACTGACAATGGTTATTGTCTTGCCCAGTCAAAAACAGAGAACAAATCAGCAGTAAATCGCTAAGGATGGTCATAAACCTTGATCTGTCCGTAGATCACGCACGATAATCAGATTCACTCAAATTGCAATGTACTCGCCATTAAGAAACCAGAATAACCATTTTAATGCTATTCTACAAGGGCCCTGTATACACAAATGATGCTGTAGAAGTGCCAAGGTAATCATTTCTATAAACATCCACGAGTGGTAAAAAAAATGTTTTATAATGTTGTTTTGACTCGTCGTTTTGAGATTTTCTTTAATACATAGAAGCTTTTGTTAAATCAAAATGTTTGTTATTTGAAAAATTTGTGTAACTTTTATATTTCTGTAATATTTAGAAGGTTGAGTACTGGAATGTGTTTTTGGAAGTTTCGTTATACTTATGTTTCTATAATATCTGGAAGTCTGCAATTCAGACGTTTCTGAAGCAATAATGTTTCTCAACTATTTACAAATTTCTGTAAAACTTAAATTTTCTACAACAGTTTGAACATTTCTATGATAATTGCTTGTCTTCGTCATGTTTGAAAGTTTCTGAAAAAATATAACTTTCTGTAATGTTAATAAGTTTATGTAATATTAAAAAGTTTATGTACGGTTTGAAGGTTTCTGTAGTACTTGGAAATTTTTGTATTATGCTGGAGGAACAGAAGCCCAAATTTTGACAGTGAGGTCTTGGGGAATGTTGCCCGAAGCCAGGCTGGACTGGTGGTCCTTGGAGAGTCAGGTGGCTGAAGGCTACCACCTGTTCACTCACGCCCTCTGCTGCACACTGGGCAAATGCACCTGGTCATGTTATTCTTAGTTGATGGGTTAGTGTTATGGGAAAGTATGTAATTTGTTTACCAACTAAATGAAGATAATAAGTGTTATCACCGCTGGCTTGTTATCACTGGCGTCAGTGCTAGCGTTTGCTGCCTTACGCGAACAAACATTAAATCTCTCAGCCTGCGACCACGTGCCCCCACGCGGCCTGTGACCTCGCCAGATGTGGCGGCTGGGAGGAGGAGGTGTTTACCGCCGGGAGTGTAAGTGTTATCGCCGCTGGCGTCAGTGCTGGCGTCAAGTGCTGACGTTTGCTTTCTTACCCGAACAAACATTAGGGGGTGGGCGGCGTTTAAGGACAAGAGGTCCTGATTCTGCTGAGTGTATGGTTTAGAGGGTGGCGTGGCCGCCTGGACTCCATGATGCAGATCGCCCTCTCAAGTGATGCTGTGAGGACCAGACCTCTGCTAGCAGTGGTGAACACCGACTCCCAATCCTAGCCGAGTTTTGTACTGGAACAATTTACACAGTACTATTTTCCCTTGGAAAACCACACTGGTTCGCATTGACCCGCACTTGTAAGTACAACCAAAGTGATGACATACCCCTCAGTACTGAAATATTGTGGACTAATTATGCCTACTCGTTCCTGCCTTATCTGGAGTAATAAGGCAATGCGGAATGAAGTGTAACTAAGATTAATAGAGTTATGAACTTTGTATCATGTCAATATGCTCAATAATCAATTGTAATTAAGATAAATTGTGTGAGACTAACTAATTATGTATCAGATAGATCACCATGTAATACTAATGAACGCCTTGTTCTCTGCAGGTTTTGACCACATCAATAAATATTGAATGCGTCAAAAGGCGGGTTTCAATCAATCCCTTCGACTTGCCCGTCACCTGAACGTCCTTAACTAAGGCGTTTACAATAAGTTTGTGTGTGTGTGTGAAACCGGAAAAGACCAATGGAGTCGTTCTTTGTGTATGACCGTCCTTATCTCGCTATGAAGATACGGAGATGTCATAACCTGCCCTGGGTCACAATCTGCCCTGGGTCACAACCTGCTGTGTCAAAACCTGCCCTGTGTCACACCCTGTCTTGTCTCATCCTGCCCTGTCACAACCTGCCCTGGGTCACAATATGCCTGGGTTACAACCTGTTGTGTCACAACCTGCCCTTTGTTACAACCTGTCTTGTTACACCCTGCCCTGGGTCACAACCTGCCCTGTGTTATGTCGAACTCTGCTGTGTCACGTGGAAACCTGCCCTGTGCTAGGTCAAAATTCTCAAACGAAAGTTCTTGCCGTGTATTTCCCACCCCAACATGAGGTTTATGAACACATCTGACGGTGGTGAAAGGAGAGTCGTAATTGTAATGAGACTTTCCCTGTAACGAGGTATTCTCCTACCCCCAGCACACACACACACACACACACTCCAACCTCCGGCACTTGCATCAGCACACACCCCAACTTCCAACACTGACAATACCATCTCACACCCTCCAACCATAGTAGCACCACCACACATTCCCCAGCGCTGAGAAAAATATTCATTATCACTAGACAACATTGTTCCCAACACGAGAGAGAGATCTACACCTCGGTAAACATAATTATAAGCCCGAAGAAAAAGCTAAGATTTCATCAACTAATTTGGAATGTTAATATGAAGGTTGCAATTAACGGGAAACCCCCCCACAAAAAGACGTGTGTGTGTGTGTGTGTGTGTGTGTGTGTGTGTGTGTGTGTGTTTTAGACTTTCCAACAGCCATGGATGTGAAATACCGTTTATTACGTCTTAGTTTATTAATGTTTTCTTTTTTTTTTTGCAAATATATGAAAAGTAAATATATCTTGTTTTTTGTTTCTGCGCTTCAATAACTATGGAATTTGAGCATAAGCACAGTAGGTCCATGCACTAAACTAGACAACACTTATTTAACAATCACGGTAAGTCATTCTCCCTTGCCTGGTTATTAAGCATCTAAAGATATTGTACCATTCCAGATGTTACTAAATGTTACATAATACTTCCTTAAGATAAATGTATAGTATATATCAGGTGCCTAAAAGAGAGCTCAGGTTCTCAACTGGCTCAGCCATGTTAATATTGTTATTATTATCCACTCTGTATCTGTGTTTTTCTAGTTAAATAAACTGTTTCAATTCAATTCAATTCAAATTTGGAAACTCTATAGACTCGTACAGTAAATACCGGAAATCATAATAGATGTGATACAAAGAATTAGTGTACATCTGAAGTTGCCATTATCAATAGTCGCGGTGTCAGCATCTCCAGTAAGCTGCAGGAGACGTGGTGATAATATCTGGGTCGGGATGTCCGTCCGGCAGATCACACAGCCAACCTCCTCAGTTATGTCCACCTCTTTTCTATTAACCTGCTTATAGGACTCAACGGCCTCTAATGAAGGTCAGGGGGCGGGAGTCTGAAAGGGTCATGCATTAAATCATCCGCGTAACTAGCAGTGAAGGAACTCATCCATGTGGCTGACTTATACTATATGCATAAGAATTATTTCTCAAGTGGCACCAGAGTTGACGAGGCACTACCTTAACTAGAGACAAGTTTTTTAATCAAATCTATCACGGAGGAAAAAATAACGTACGATCGTCTAAGAAGTCTAACCCAGGAGTATACACACACACATTATATATATATATATATATATATATATATATATATATATATATATATATATATATATATATATATATAAATAAATTATTTATATGTGGCGTTTGTGTCGCGTCATCACTAATGCGGGTGATAAACGCCGCACAAAGACCCATTTATCCAGCGAAGAGTGGAGTGGGTGCATACTGCTTTAGTCCTTGGGTAGTGGGAGGGAGAAGAATGTCGGGGAGAGGATCGAGGGGGGGAAGTATAAATGGAGGTGAAAGTAAAGAGATAATGGTGAGTTGAGGGAGGAGGTAGATGGAGGGAAGATTAGAAGAAAGGATTATAGATAAGACGAGAGTAGGGAGGGTAACGAGGGAAAAGGGAGATGGAGGGAAGTATAGGAGGGGAAAGGACAGAATCTCATGGAAGAAGAGAGGAGAGAAAAATTTATGATAAAAGAGAGGTCAAGGTAAAGGGAGAAAAAAATACGAGAAGAGGAGTAGAGAGGAAACGTGGAGGGAAGGAGAGGAGGGTAGATGGAGGGAGCGAAGGCAGCAGCAGATCATGTGATACTCATGTCATTATTACACTGTGTGTCGCCCGGGAACCTCCCTGGCTACACCCTACTCTCTCTACACAGGAAATCCTGTTCGATTGTTGTTCTACACCTTCCAACACCAATCTTCTCTTAAACTCAGAGTTTAACGTTATAGTGGTTCTTCCGTCACTACAACGGTAGTTTGATATGAATTTGTGTAGTTGACTCGGACAGTGTTAACAGTCATCGTACATCATGACTAGGGATCTGCGCAGTGTATGCTCTTTTACCAATGCAAAAAAACTCTTCTTTTTTTATAACAACGTATCATTTTCTTGTCCTGATAAAGCTTGCAGTGAACATGATTTTATACACGCACGCAAACATAATAATATAAACTTTCCAGTCATTATCAATTTACTGTTTTGACTGACAGGTCTTTCGGAGTGCTAAGGGAGTTGTTCCTGACATTTCATGTGAACCATTACGTATTAGCGAGTTGGCAAGTGGGAATGATTTTCCTGTCGCAGGCGTCCATCCATCAAGAAACTAACCATACTCATCAGTGGTCAACTTTGCTGAGCTGGGACCAGAAGGGGCACAGGTACACCTATCTACCCTGCCACGACGGAGACACGTACACACAAATATACTCCTACGACTTGATAATGCCATGTGACTGTTGTGATGTCACCATAGCGACATACCTAAACATATGAACGTTGCAACATCAAAACATCATCTGAGAAGCTGGACCCGGGTTCACAAAGTAGGTTAAATCTGCTTCCTAACTAGTGTTCACAGAACATATCCAATTACAGTACAGTGGTCTTTCTAAAGTCTATAATGTCTATGTCATGTTAGACGTCATACTTTAAGTTTTAGCATCTGTTTCCAGCAAGATGCGTTCTTACTTCTCTAAGTACGAAGACAATTTAGCGTACGAACCTTTGAGAACCCGACTCTTCCTCTGTGACAGGATTTTCAAAGGTTCGTACTACTGTACATGTTTTTCCCTCAATACTGCAGATGTAAGACAGTGAGAGAGCATCAAGAGGCTCACGACGGTGGCGCAAAAGACAACATCCAAAATGGCATCAAAATTGCGCTGAGACTCTACTGGGATAAACAGCAAGAATGTCCTCAAGCACCCCCGATTGTGTCAAGACCTGACTGAATTACCCAGACTCTACTTTGGTTAGATACGATCTCAGTCTCTCACCCCTCCCTCCTCAACATAAACATAATACACACATTCAGGGCAAAAACAGGTTGATATATAGGAGGGGGTTAGGAGTGACACATGATTCACGGTGATGGCGGTGTCGTGTGAGCGAGGGAAGAATGGCCTGTGTCCTCCAGCCCGTGAACACGTGTCAGCGTGAAGAAGAGGAGTGAGAGTGAAGGAGGAGATGAAACCGTGAGTAAAGAGGTAAGAGTTGGGGGCAGAGGAGAAATCATGAATGAGAGGTGAAAACAAGAGCAAGAGTGGGAGGTGAGAGCAAGAGTGTGGGAGTAAAATCATAATTTAAGTGAGAACTGAGAGCAAGAGTAAGAGATAAAAGCAAGATTGAGAGATGACAGCAAGAGTGTGGGGTAAGAACATGAGTGAGAGGTGAGAACAAGAGTAAAATTAAGAGTGAAGGAAGAGAAAAAGTGTGAGAACAAGAGTGAGAGATGATGAGAGCAAGAGTGAGAGGGAAGATTTAAGAGGCCACACAATAGGTGGTGCATGATTCGTTGTTCTGCGTTATCTCTTGTGACGGGGGAGTGTATAGAGGGGGGGGGGAGGCGGAGAGGAGGGAAGAGAGGACGATTAGAAGGAAGGGAGGGTAGAGTAAATTTAGGAGAAGGGAGGGAGGGGAAGAGATTGTCAGCGTAGAGAGAGGGAGGGGAGTTAAATGGAGGAAATATTGTGAGGTAGAGAGGGAGAGAGAGAGAGAGTCTTGGTACATGCAGCACTCCTTCATGTTTACATAAGGTAAGTTATCTCTCTCGGGCATTTCGACATAATATTATTATCACCGTCACCTGTCTCCTGTTCTTTTTCCCCCCTTGGTGGTTCAATATGGAAGGAAACTATCATAGCTTCTGTGAAATACAACTGAGAATAAGGTGGTATAAGTCTTACACCTGTACCAGAGTTGGAATTCTTGGAGGTTCCTACGTTAAGCATTCTTCGGGTCACCATAGAATTAGCTCCCTCACTCCAGCGTATTTGCGTATTTGGTTAGGTTTGATTAGATTAGGTTACGTTAGGTTAGCGTTAAGGTGGCCATTAAGATGAAAAAACCTGGGGAGTTAATCTTCAGGCGATTCCATTCCATTCCTCGAAATCTGTTTGGCCTGACTTGAACTCAGCTAGAAAATTACGTAAAAAAATAGCATCGGCATTACACCGAGACTACCTTAATTATGGAGAGAAAATCTTTTCCGACAAACTTACACACATATCTTGAAAAAGTAACAGACTGTGTTAACCATGGTTTACCGATGGATATGTTGTACATGTCACTATTTCTTAGGCGCTTGGCAAGGTTCCACATGCATGGCAAGTCCCTTAATATTCAAGCACATGACATTACTAGCTCGAAGACAGACAGGTAAAAAGTGGTCATATTGGGATACCTTCGGAATGAAAAGAAAAAAGTTCTCAGTGGAGTACTGCAAGGATATATCCTCGGACCTACGCTATTTGTGATCTACATTTACGATGCTACGGAATCAAGTTTGCAGACGACACGAAGATATTGGGAGCTGCCATAACAACGCAAAAGGATATGCACCAGCTGTTCAAATGGCCGTAGGAGTGGACTAAACTACTCTGTGAATAACACTGTCTTGGATACTGTTGATAAGAAAAAAGATCCCGAGGCATCGTAATAGATCAATCACTGAAGGCAACACAACAAGAGGGAACAGCAGTGAAAAAAGCCAACCAACTTTAGGAATTATAAATCGTACATTCAAATACAAAGAAAATATTTATTAAACTATAAAGTCTTTCTTGTGTTCCGATCTGAATTACTACGTACAAGCCTGGAGACCAAACCTCCAGAAAGACAGCATCTCTAGATAAGGTACAACACAGAGAGACTAAGATTAATCTAGATCTAAATCGTCTCGAATACCCAAGGACTAACCATAACCAGCACCCAGCTACTGTAAGTGTGGGTAGCGTACGAGAAATATAGTGCAGTACATCTAAATTATCAGGTACAAATAGATTTAGAAGGTGACAATGTGCTCAGTGATTCGCTGTGGCAGGTCCCTAAAACAGTGGAAAAATCGAGGCAACAATGCTGCTTTCAACAACCTCAAGGTTGTGTACGAGTATCACAGATCAAATTTAATATTATCAAGTGGGGTTTGTGGATTAATAGCCTAGTAATATATCCTATATATTACAAAATAAGTTGTTCTTGTTTGGGTGTACAGCACCGAAATTTCAATTCTCCCGTGACATCACAACCAGGAATGATATTAACCCCGTTACACCACTACACCCATGATGTCTTAGCCATTAATATCCGGATGTGTGCAGGTTTGTAGGTAGTAGGTAGTAGGCAGCTACCAAACAGGGAGGTACTACCACCTGGGAAGATATTGGAAGCATAATGTGTTGTCTAATGGTAGACCCTGCTGCCATATGGCATCACGAAAATTGTGACCAAGTCCCAGGTTGCTGATCTGACTTTCTGCCTCATTTACACGCAATTGCAGGGTCTCAATTGTTTCTCTTACTATTGACAACACAACATACATATATCGTTTCTCACTTTTGATCTTTTTTTCATTTTTGTATTTATAGTTCTATATTATTACTATTATTACTATTACAGTTACTGTATTATTATCATCATTATTTTATTATTTAATTTTTGTTTGTTTTATCATAAATTGTATTTATTATGAATTATTATGACTATTATTTATTATTATTATTATTATTATTATTATTATTATTATTATTATTATTATTATTATTATTATTATTATTATTATTATTATTATTTTATTATTATTATTTTATTATTATTATTACATTTTCGCCCCCCAGGCCCCGGTGTGAGTCAGTGACCTGTGTCCGGGTGGGCTAATCCCCATAAAAAAAAAAAAAAAGTTTGACCTGTGTAGCCCTCCCGACCATCGTAGGTAAGTGTTAACCTTGGACCTATGAAGGATGGTCTTCACTGGATCTGTAGGTGGACCAATGGGTCAAAATTTAATAGGATATCCAATATAGATTAATATATAAAATGGTTAAATATACAAATAAAAAGGCGTCGCCATTTAGTGATACTACCCGGTGACGTCACTATTCATACTCCAGTGACTCAACAACCCCAGGACATCGCTAAAGCTCTCCATATATTGATCACTTTCGCCAGAGAGTGGCCGGGACTGATGAAAGTGTTGGTAAAAGGGGTTTTCATGGTCACCCTGATTACTCTGTATAACTTCGCCAGTGGTGATAAGCAGATAACAAGATCATTTACCTCCCGGAATAAAGTTATCGTTAAAGTAAGCGGTGATGTGTGTCTGGCATTGTTATTTATGATATTAGAAATTTAAATGATTAAAATAAGTTTTTGGTTGTACAATATTTGGAATCTTAGAAGACTAAAATCCTCCGCATATTTCAGCTGATGATTAACCTAATGTTAGCCCAACTAAACATGACCTATTCTTACCAGACACTTTTATATTAGCAATAGACTGTTTAATCATCAGGCGAAATAAGCAGAGGTTCCTAATCTTCGTGATATCCCTTATATGTTATATAACTTATACGTAAGAAAAATTGCGTTATAAAAAGATTTACTATAATTATTAGATCCAAGCGAAACAAATATACAATAATGGAATATCAGAAATAAATGAAGGTCAATTTGTTTGTAATTTAACAAAGAAAAACAAATTTATGCACTATGACCTAATACTAATACAATATAAAAATGTGTAGAGAAGAAATAATTTCCAGTACATACAGACTTCCTATAAAATAATCATCGTAACTTTTAATACAATATTATTTCTAAGAATGTTGGAGTGATAACATGGAATTGGGCAATGTGGTGTTGTGGATGATATGTGGTGTTGTGGATGATATGTAGTGGTGTGGATGATATGTAGTGGTGTGGATGATATGTAGTGGTGTGGATGATATGTAGTGGTGTGGATGATATGTAGTGGTGTGGATGATATGTAGTGGTGTGGATGATATGTAGTGGGGTGGATGATATGTGGTAGTGGATGATATGTAGTGTTGTGGATGATATGTAGTGGTGTGGATGATATGTAGTGTTGTGGATGATATGTAGTGGTGTGGATGATATGTAGTGGTGTGGATGATATGTAGTGGTGTGGATGATATGTAGTGGGGTGGATGATATATATATATATATATATATATATATATATATATATATATATATATATATATATATATATATATATATATATATATATATATATATATATATATATATATATATATATATATATATATATATATATATATATATATATATATATATATATATATATATATATGTGTGTGTGTGTGTGTGTGTGTGTGATGTGTTTATGTAGCTGATGTGATAGTGTTGGTGAGCGGAACAAAGGTTGTTTAATATATTGTAACCTGTTGGTGTGGCATAAAATTTTACGAGTAATTTATCTGGCAAATATCGCGACACTAATATTTTGGTAAAAAAAAATGTTCTCGAACATATGAATTGCCTAGCGTTTCATTTATTTGTATCCTTATACAATCAACACAATTTTCCTTTAAAGGCATCAGTCCTAGAATTTGCATAACATACCTATGATAAATATAATTCATGACAGCAAACGGTTAATCGGGGCATTATATAAGGGGAGCTCAGGCTCTCAACTGGCTCAGCCATGTCAATATTTTTATTATTATCGACTCTGTATCTGCATTTTTTGGCTAAATAAACTGTTTCAATGTCAATAACAAAGTTAACTTGCAATTCTCCAATAACATTTTGTCCCGGCATCATTCGTAACCTTGTCAGTGCTCGTACTTTTTACATACAACTAACGCACCAAATAATTTTTGTGGTAATTCTATATTACAGTATTATTAAATCTTAAAATACAAAAGATATTAAACATACTCACATGATATTTGTTCTTTGTGTTTTAATAACTTATATGTTTTAAAGTAAACAATACTCGACTATCTTACTGCAAAAAGGGAAGACGATGTTGTAGGTCCTCGATACTTTAGCATACACGTACATTTTCAGCGAACGATAGAGCCGGAGAGGATATTGCTCGTTTAAATATATATGGGTACAATTACCATCTGATTTCATCTGTCAAGCCCCCTGGTGTAACAACAGCAACACAATACTGAAGTCTTCATTCAGTCAATGTTGACAAATAGTGAAAAGATAAATTAAATGTTAAAGTTCAAGCTTTCTCGTTCATATCACTACTCACAGTACGGCAGCTATATAAGGAAAGAATTAATTTTCGACAATACATTTTGTGAGATGAAAAGAGAAGAATATACCATTCGCTGTTCACTCAGTCCTCATAGTCAAATGCAAGATTATTTTTGGTATGGATGAATGGAATCAACGCTCTATTTTTTTCTTTTCAATTCAATATTTATTCCTTGATAGAGGAAGCGGGACCCTAGTGCTGTCACTAGGTATTGATCAACGCTCTTACTTACTTTTCCCTTTATCTTCTTCACCACTGATCGGCTCGTTAGCCGCTTGGGTGACCGGTCATTTCTCTGTTACTTTTCATGTCTATGTCACGCACTGTTGGCAAGTGCTAGGCACGCTAGTCTTGTTAGCTTTCACCGAGGGTGCCTAGTCGAAGTTTGGAGTTAGATACAGTATTAAATTTTTTTAAATGAATTGGAAATAGCTTTTACTTGCCACCAAACCACATCCAGTAACATATAGCAAACTTTACAGATATTCATGGGTGCTTCTCGCGTGCGGTCTACAAGATGTTTAGGTTAAGTTAGCTTAGGTTAGGTTAAGTCCGGTTAGGATCTTTTTTTTTACAGATTCCTCCGGAGGGGGCTAGTTTATTGGGCACCCCCTTACATCCTGTGCAAGGTGAAGCGCAGAAGCGTTTACAGCGCCCAACAGGGAAGCATGCGGAGTTCATGCTTGCCTTTATGACTCATGCATTAAGGGAGTAAAAGGCCTGAAGGGTCATGGGTTTTGTCAGCAAGTTACATAAAGTGACAATGATGAGTGTGTGGGGGGAAAATTCCCGGTACAATTTATCTGTTGATGGCAAAGTGTGGCAGGTCCCTAATAATGTCAAGTGCCTGTCACTAGGAGGAGGGATATCTGGTCAGGGAGGGAAGAGGTGCCACCCCTGTAGGGGGAGGTCATAGGGCAAATGAGGACGTGGTGAAGGAGGGTGTGAGAGTCTGTTGACCACAAATTTTACAAACAGTGAGGCCAGGCTCAGGGTTGCCAATGTACTAGGCATGGCGAAATACAGTGGGGGTGGAGGTGATATGGTGTGGTGAGGCAGGTACAGTAGGGGTGGGGGGGGGGAGGTTATATCAGGTCAAGCTAGGTTACGTAAGGTTAGATTAGGTTTGGCTAGGTCAGTTTTTTTCTTTAAAGGGATTAGCCCACCCGGGCACAGATCACTGACTCACACCGGGGCCTGGGGGACGAAAATGTAATAATAATAATAATAATAATAATAATAATAATAATAATAATAATAATAATAATTAGTTCATAGTAAATAAAAAAAATGAATAAATAAATAAAATAATAATAACAATGACACTGATAATAATAATAATAATAAAGAAATATATATTTTTAAAAAAGATCAATAGCGAGAAGCGATACATGTATGTTGTATTCCCAAAGTAAGAGAAACAATTGAGACACTGCAATTGTGTGTAAATGTGGCAGAAAGTCAGATCAGCAACCTGGGACTTGATAGCTGCCTACTACCTACTACCTACTCTTTAGGTTTGACAAAAGATACCTTTGTAGATCGCACACTATAGAAGAACCCATTCATGTACCTTTTTTTTAAATTTATATGTTTAATATTTGCCTTATTGCCCACGCAACACGAATTAATCATTATGTTGTATCCTCTTCACCGCTGATCGGCTCGTTAGCCGCTGGGCGATCGGTCACGTCTCTGTTACGCACTAACTGGAGTAATCCCATGATGTCGACGAAATTATTTACTTATTCCTCTCTTTTTTGGCTGTGTTGAAACAATTCATAGATGGGGTTGGGGGTCCAGTCAACATGATACCCCGTTATTATAGGAGAATATGTAATATACACAGGTAAATCATTGTAAACAATATTCACTGCTAACTACCATTCGTGGTGGTCCGGGATACCTCTTATTATTTACTATGTGTGTCTATACCCTTGTTTGGCTGTATGCCTTATACATGGTCGCAGATACTGGACTTAATTTATCTTAAACATAAATAAAAATTCAATTCCGTTTAGGATGACCGGCACTGCCTCTCTAAGCCATCGTTTGTACAGACCGTTATCGTACCATGTTGAGCTTCATACTAAAAGCTCTAAGAAACAAATCTGGAAAGAGAAAATATCAAATGGTGCCGTCCACCTTGCAACAGTAGGAAATAAGGGACATGTTATGGACAGAAATGTAGGCATTATTTTAAAATATTACGAAATTTTTTGACTTTAGTTGTTACTAGAGGGTAAATTGTGAATAAGTTACTTGTGTGTTTCCTTTGTTATAGAGAATCTGGCACAAGTCCTTCATGTTAACACTGAACGGTGTGGCATCAAGACATCACTAGGGGAGAAGCCAAGATGTCATGCAATTATGCTGAAGGACTCAGTAAATATGAAAACAAAGGAAAACTTGGATTGCCAGAGGTAAATATTTGGAGAATATTTTGCTTTTGGGATGGACAACAAATATATTCTTCACCATTTTGAATGGCTCACTGCAAAACTTCCTCAAAAATATCATAGTAAAAAAGGCACAGTCAATCGACATTCAGCATCAGATTATAAGCCAAATTCCACTATACTGTATTGTGTGTATAGAGCAGTGAACCAGTCCATGTTATGTGATAGGACTAAGGACGAGACACTTATTTCTCAATGTTTTTGTAGTCTACATAGTTACTATTTTAATAGATTAGAATGCAACATTTTTAGTGGATATAACTCATACTGGTGTATTTTAATGGGTAGAATGCAAATAAGAGAAAAACAGGCAGAGGTTATTTGACCGGGTTCGAATTTGAAACTAAGTACTCACCTAACCTAACTCAGCTAGCTATAACACATGGTCCGACTAATTACCCAAATGTACCCAAATGTAGCAAAATGTAGCCGCAATGAAGTCAAATAATGGTCCTATATGAATAAATCGGACTGCTAATCACTTCTCGACTAGTATTTGGTGTCACAAAGTCACAAAAAATTGGAAAACTTACTTTAATCTGAGTTATTAAATCGCGTGCATGTACCGAGGGAGCGAGTAATTACCCAAATGTAGCCAAATGTAGTCGCAATGAAGTCAAATGATGGTCGTACAAGCGTAAATCGGGCTGTGAATCACTTCTCGATTATTATTGTGTCACAAAGTCACAAAAAATTGGAAAACTTACTTTAATCTGAGTTATTAAATCGCGTGCATGTACCGAGGGAGCGAGTAATTACCCAAATGTACCCAAATGTAGCCGCAATGAAGTCAAATAATGGTTCTACATGAATAAATCGGGCTGTGAATCACTTCTCGATTATTATTGTGTCATAAAGTCACAAAAAATTGGTAAACTTAATTTAATCTGAGTTGTGTTAGGTTAGGTTAGGTACAAGCACTTGATCTATTAACTCAGATTAAATTAAGTTTACCAATTTTTTGTGACTTCGTGACACCAAATACCAGTCGAGAAGTGATTGGCAGTCCGAGTTATTCATTTAGGACCATTATTTGACTTCATTGCGGCTACATTTGGGTACATTTGGGTAATTACTCGCTCCCTCGGTACATGCATGCGATCTATTAAATCAAATTAAATTACGTTTTCCAATTTTTTTTTACTTTGTGACACCAAATACTAGTCGAGAAGTGATTGGTAACCCGATTTATTCATGTAGGACCATTATTTGACTTCATTGCGGCTACATTTGGGTACATTTGGGTAATTAGTTGGACCCATAACACAGAATATTCAGGGGGTCACAAGACCAGTATATTCTTACAGAACAAATTTTAGATCAAGAAATGATGACTCCAAGAAACATAATCACTAGTGTAATGCCCACAGCCATCCTGACCATAATCCCATTAAAACCATACACAATCCCCGTGGGTCCCGGTCAAATAGCCGATGGTTATTCGGCTGGGAATCCCGGTCAAATCACCTCTTTGATGAAAATAAATTTGCTTAATGGTTACAAAAGTTGTGTACCAAAACTAGTCATACTGTAACTCCCAGTAATTAATGTCAACGTGGCTGTTACCATTTATGTTTTACACGAGTTTATAATTGATGCCAGCCAATGTTCACTCTTCTCACATTACACAATTACCAGTCTTTATTATGTGATGATGGATTAGATTAGGTTTGTTTTTCTCTTCCATTTCTAGTTTGGAAAAATCATGTATCTCTTATAACACTTTTCCAAGTCCTCTTGCTTGAGACACTGAAGAACCATCCTTCTCTTCACAATATAGGGCATGCAGTACTGATGACCTGATAATGCAAAAGTTTAGGAATAGATTCACAGCCACTCACTTTAAAGAACAAGCTAAGATGGCCAACTCTTCCAGAACTCTTTAGTACAGTAGCAACCCCATTGGTGAAAATTTCCTTTACACTCAAATCTAGGCTAAGGCACAACGATATAAAACTGTGTCCACTTTGGATTTATTTTTTACAGTACCCTTACTGGATATCTAATTACTGTACTGTATATACAGTTTTTACTCATGTTTATAAATAAAGTATTTGAATTTGTATTGTTACTTTTGCAACAGAAATTTGATCCTCCTGAGGAGATAGAGAGGAAAGTACAAGTCCTGGCTGAGTGGATAAAAGAGTCCACACACACAGTCTTTCACACTGGGGCTGGCATTAGCACTTCTGCTGGTATACCAGATTTCAGGTGAGTACCAAAGTGTATGCTGCTTTTATCACACTGATGGTGGTGTTGGTTATAATTTAGCCTGTTTTATCATGTTCAGTACTTTGCCATAACGAGTTTGTTAGTTTTCCAAAAGAAGTGAAAGTAAATAAATAGGAGTTGAGACAAAAGCTGCATCTGAAAAGTCAATGTGCAAAATGTCTGAATCTACTTGTATACCATTGAGTGGTGAGAATCGGATCATTTTCAATCATGGGGATATTTAGACTTCTTCCCCCTCATTTATTTTTTGAGTCTAGTTATAAAGAATTATTTTTTGAGTCTAGCTATAAAGAATGAAGCGTCTTCTATCATGGCTAATATGTATAAGAAAACCTGTGCCTGGGTGGGCTAATTCCTTTAAAAAAAAAAAAAAATTAAAATTTGGCATTTGATGGGAGCAAACAGTGAAATGACATGACACGAGTGGAGTTTTTTGTTACTGTGGCATTAGCACAGCTGGGGCATAGTGTACCATCTCTGATTGCCTTGTTCTTTAATTGGGATTTTTTCATTGGAGGTTGATGCTTTATGATTATATCACTAAAATTCCTTCCATGGTTAATTGAGGCTAACTAACCTATCTTTATTATTGTATACCTGTATTTCCGTTACATATTTAGGTTATATTTTCTTGACATTACCATCTGAGCATCTTTTATATTTCTTTTTAAATTGTCAATGATAAATCTGTTCCACATCAGTTACCTAAATCCCTACCTACTCATTTTCTCATTTGTGATATGTGTATGTTAGCGGATGTTAACTTATTCAATACAGTATACTAGAATACTGTAACATTTGAGATAGTTTTGGAATTTAAAACACATCCATTATGATTTACTACCAAGATGTACCAGTAATATATGTGAAATTTCATCCTGAATAATATTTTTGTAAACTGCAACAAACTATGAAACTTTTACTAACTACTGTATATGGTTTTAACATCTCTAACTTCTGCTTAGGGGTCCGAAAGGTGTTTGGACATTAGAAAAGGAAGGATTAAAACCTGACATAAATATATCCTGGGATGATGCTAGGCCAACATTGACCCACATGGCCATTGTGGCTTTAGAGCGTAATGGTGAGTACGAAGTAAATTTGTGATTAAACTGTGCCTTGTACTGTGATAGACTTTCTGATGAGTACAGTCTTGTTACTGGGCCAAATACTCTCTGTTTAAGTCTCTTCAATTTAAATGGATAGAGTGAGTTGTTAAGGTTTGTAAGTTTTGGTTTTATGTGTTTTAAGTGGAAGAAGGGATTAAAGATGAAATTTAATTTGATTAATTGACTTAGCCTCAAAGTGGAAGACGAAGCATTTTAGTATATATCCTGAGTATATGTTGAGAAAACATTTGTAAGTTTTGTAAGGACTTTCATATTTTATGAACCAACTTATGTAAATGAAAACATAATTACCGTAAGTACAAAATAATAGTTTACAATACTGTAGTTCTGTAATTATTTTTTTATTAAGTAAATTAATGCAGTAAAAGCTGTGCTCTTGATCATATTTAATTACTGATGAAGGCTTTAAGACTTGTTTTTGCATATTGCATGGGACAACTTTCAGCTCTGTTTTTTACCTGTAGGATATGTGCAGTATGTGGTCACTCAGAATATAGATGGCCTTCATCTGCGGTCAGGACTGCAGCGTCAAAAATTGGCAGAGCTTCATGGTGACATGTTTGTTGATAAATGCAACTACTGTCATAGGTAAGTCATTATTAATCATAAAAGAAAGTTGATTATGTTCTATATATTGAACTCTGTACATTCAATAAGACTTATAAAGTATTCTGAATGTGCTGTACTGTAATGGTATAGAATGATGGTTGAAGCCATGGCAATATTAAGACATTATAAAGAATAATATCTGTTTATCAACATTATTAATTGTTTCTACCAGACAATTTGTAAGAAACACAGCAGCAACAACTGTTGGTCAGAAGAGTGAAGGCAAACCATGTCCAGGGAAGCGTGGGAATGGAAGGCGGTGCCGTGGGAAACTGCATGATAATGTGTTAGACTGGGAAGATGGCTTGCCAGATGCTGATCTTGACTTGGCTATTTCGCATGCATGGTAGGTAAATCAGGTCAATTATAAATTTGTTAAATTATCTTAAATTCATATTGATGCTTCTTTTAAGGAGTCAAATATATTAAAATTGATTAAGCAATGCTAATTTTCATCAGTTTCAACGCATATTTAGAAATACTGTTGTAACAGTACATTATATCCTGGCTAATCCATGATTCACCAAATTAAGGCCCATACATGTACACATCTTTCTACAGAGCTTATATAATTTATACTCACAATATAGAACGATACTTATCAGGAACAATTAACCAAACTTTAAAGTCAAAGCACATGACTTATTATGATGTGTCTCATCTTTGGCCTTTCATGGGGGATGAGAATTAAATAAACTGTTTATGAAAGAAGAGCATGACCCTCAACCAGAGTTTTAAAAATATATATGTAAAAAGCTTCCTAATACAGACAATCTGGTCCTAGAATGTAAATACTGTATGGATATTATTTGATGTCTGTGAGATTAGTTTTCTTTAGTAGTGTGGGTTTAAATAAGATTCTTGATACTACTGTACAGTATATGATCCCTCAGCCTTAAGCCTTTTAAGCCTTGTCTATTACTTGTAAGAGTTCATAGACCATAAATGGCTGTAGCATGAAATCCCAAAGTAGACAAAGTGAGTTACTTGGACGACATCCTTTCTCCCTGAAGCAAAATTTAAGATTCACAGAAACTGACTGAATCAGGACTTGTGAACCCATTTATGGCTGTAGCAGCTCTCAGCACATAAAATTCAAAGAATCCTGACTCAAAGCTTCCCTGTTCCCAAAACAACTGCTGAATCAGTGATTCAATGTAGTTCATCTGGGTTAGAGAGTTGTTTGCAGGGTAGATCATTGTCCACATGGATAATGTCTCTTGCTTATAAGTAATTAGGCTATGCCATGGAGCAATTACTATATTTTATGGTATACGTATTGTATAAGATGCATTAAAAAACAAAAACAAAAAACAAACCCTGCATCCAATACAGTAAACAGTACTGTATGAAGTTGTGGGTGTCCCACAGGCTAATGAAACCTCCAAATGCTGTCTTCATTAGGTTAATTTACCTAACCCAACTCGAGAATAAAAATACTGTTGTTCACTTAAACATATTATTATTATTAAATCATTGTTATTAACTTTAATTAAGTAACAAAAGGAATTAATGTAAATATGAAAGCTGGATAACCCGAGACGATTATTGTCCATACGGCACCCACCTCTGCAGAGCTAATCGATAACTGTTTCTAAACTCTTACAAACATTACTATCTATAAATGTTATACCTGCCACATTTATCTTATTATTTTTATTAGGGAACATCCTTTAGCTTTTGAAAGAAACTTGGAATTATGATGATAGCCATGAATAATGCCGACAGCTATAACCATTCGTTCGTAGTCTCGCTAGCACGTAATGCCATCTATTGGCGTGCAACAAGACTAGCATTCAGTTACCATTTCGTGTTTTTGTAATGCTTACCTTCGTATAGACACCTTAATACAATAAGTAACGATCATAACAACAACTTGGTAATAACATATCAACAAGGACAGAGCTAACAAAGTGAGTTTACAGTATTTTACCCTCATTTTAAGAACACTGTAGCCTCAGACTTATTGTATCACATTCAATATTATTAGGAGTAAACATTTAATGCTTAAATATACTAAATGTTTTTTCCTAAATATTCCCTGCTGAAATATATGACACATGCCCATGTGTCATATAAGCCATAAAATACATTGTGGTGAAGCTTGCAATAATTTTCTTATATCAGTTCTTCATTTTCTAATGTCTTCTTATGGTAAAAGTTTTGTATTACATACCTGATACCCCGTACTGTACTGTGATTATGTTTATTCAACAATAATGTACTGTAATACGTACTAATTATTACATTCAGGTTATCACCAGCATCATAGTAAACACCTTGAGCAGCAAGTTAATAATTGGATTTATGTGTCATAGTGGTGTACTTATCTACATGACAGACTTTTTATTTTAGTGATTGTGGTACTTTTGCAGTGCTGCTGATCTGAGCATCTGTTTAGGTACAACTCTTCAGATTGTCCCCAGTGGCAACATTCCTGTCGATACAAAGAAACGAGGGGGCAAACTGGTTATATGTAACCTTCAACCTACAAAGCAGGTAACTTTGATGAAATTCATTAAAATATAGAATAACATAAAATTGTTCATGTATGTATTTCTTAAATATATTTTTACTTGTACCTCAGACAAAGAAGGGAAGTAATTTTAAATGTAAGGTTCTCATAAGGAAAATTGTCACCAGTCTCCTCTGAAGCTGCAGCTCCTTCACATTTTAAAGGTGGATGCCCAGTTCCATTGTTTGAATCATTTAATTTATTTGAGAAAAAAAATGCTTTTTTATCATCACCGTGGAGGGAAATATCGTACACCTGCCTTTACCAATTAACCTATATTTTCTGGCGTATTCCTTTAGGCCAGGTGGCTCTTGTTATACAGGTTTCCATACTTGCCCCTGTACTGTATAGCAAGCTGGGGGAGATCTAAGAACCCATTTGGGTATCCCAGTCATCACTCCCAACCCATCACATCATCAACCTCAAGTGAAAGGAACTAGGTGCAACAGTTGCCCTTAAGAGGTAGATCTTATTTGAATGGTTCTATCCAATCAGCACACTTCATGCCAAGGTTACTGTTGACTTGCATTTGATTTCAAGATTAGACCACAATATTGAATTTTAGTTCTCAGTTAATTGCGATGGAGAACTGATACATCAGACTGGCTCTCACCCAACTGGTTATTTATGGTGCTATGAACGGTAAATGTTGAGCCCACTTGTCACACTGCACTGGTGGTTGGCATGGACTACCACAATACTAGGTGTTATCATGCAAGTAAGACTGATATAAGGATCTTCAAAATTGTTTATAAGGTTTGTGTGCCTTTTTTGGGGTCATCCATAATCTGCTAGTGTTTATGGTGGCAACTGGCCCTGTGACCCATACACACACACACACACACACACACACACACACACACACACACACACACACACACACACACACACACACACACACACACACACACACACACACACACACACACACACACACACACACACACACACACACACACACACACACACACACACACACACACACACACACACACACACACACACACACACACACACACACACACACACACACACACACACACACACACACACACACACACACACACACACACACACACACACACACACACACACACACACACACACACACACACACACACACACACACACACACACACACACACACACACACACACACACACACACACACACACACACACACACACACACACACACACACACACACACACACACACACACACACACACACACACACACACACACACACACACACACACACACACACACACACACACACACACACACACACACACACACACACACACACACACACACACACACACACACACACACACACACACACACACACACACACACACACACACACACACACACACACACACACACACACACACACACACACACACACACACACACACACACACACACACACACACACACACACACACACACACACACACACACACACACACACACACACACACACACACACACACACACACACACACACACACACACACACACACACACACACACACACACACACACACACACACACACACACACACACACACACACACACACACACACACACACACACACACACACACACACACACACACACACACACACACACACACACACACACACACACACACACACACACACACACACACACACACACACACACACACACACACACACACACACACACACACACACACACACACACACACACACACACACACACACACACACACACACACACACACACACACACACACACACACACACACACACACACACACACACACACACACACACACACACACACACACACACACACACACACACACACACACACACACACACACACACACACACACACACACACACACACACACACACACACACACACACACACACACACACACACACACACACACACACACACACACACACACACACACACACACACACACACACACACACACACACACACACACACACACACACACACACACACACACACACACACACACACACACACACACACACACACACACACACACACACACACACACACACACACACACACACACACACACACACACACACACACACACACACACACACACACACACACACACACACACACACACACACACACACACACACACACACACACACACACACACACACACACACACACACACACACACACACACACACACACACACACACACACACACACACACACACACACACACACACACACACACACACACACACACACACACAGGCCCTACTACCACCTGAGATCCCTTGTCCGAGAATTGCTGTTCGACACCACAACCGCATCCAGCCCATACGTGCACGAACTGATCGCTATAAGAACAGCCCAGTCCCAACCATTGTAAAAATTATCAATAACTTGTAATAAATCAGTGTATTCACTCCCAGTAAACACTGCTCCTTACACTGTCACTATGTTGAAATGAACTGTAGTTTGAGCTTTTCCCCATCTAAGTTATTATATGTCTTATTTGTGTCACTTATGTTACTTGTATATTATTTGTAATTCGTAACCCATTCCCCAAATATGTAACTGTATATTTTCAGCCTTCTGGCTGCCAAGCTCTTTCAATAAACCGTTAATTATTATTATTATTATTATTACACACACACACACACACACACACACACACATGTACCTCAGTTCACACAATTTGTGGATTTACATTGCAGGTGACAGGCCTCACCCCAGTACTCTTTACTGGTTTGGGTAGTTTTGTTCAGTGAGCTTCCTTTTGGCAAGCATGTCTGCGTGTTAAATTTCCTGTCAGTAATATATTTTTCTGGGGATTATTCATTCTTGAATCCCTAATGGGGTCTTCAGCAAGCTCAGATAGTTTGGGTCTGGTAGTGTAGTCTAGTCAGTATTCTGAGGTACTAATTCATGAATCCAAGGTTTTTCCTCACCCTGGTGAAAATAAACTGTGCCTTTGTATTAGAAAATGCATTCATTGGGTCAAATAAATGGTGACTTAATATTCCAGATGGAGATGGGTACATATTCAGTATGCTTCCAATGTAGTGATTGTTGTAAATTCCATTGTAGACGAACTTGGTCATGCTTAGTGCAAGTTTGTTATACAATACAGTATTCTAGTTTGACTTGGGAATTTAAATGGTGTTTTGCTGCATTATATAGGACGAATGGGGATGAATTTTGGTGACTGCACTAGTAGTTCTCTGTGTTTTAGCGTGATTTTGTTTTCTTTTAATTTAGGATCGTCATGCTGATCTGATTATCAACGCCTATGTTGATAATGTCATGAAGCACCTTCTAGAATTTTTGGACATCCCATTGCTTCAATATGACCCCAATGTGGACCCTATGAAATTGACACAAAAAATGTTACATGAGTATAGGAAGACCCACCCAGAAGATAATGATCAGAATGGCAAATTGGTGAGCTCTAACCATAATGGTTTTGAGCCCATAGAGTGGACCATACCAGAAGAGTGGGTAAGTGACAAAGAATTGGCAGAAAAAGTCAAAGTGAAGAAGGTAATAAGAAATAAAAGGCAGAGTAAGCATACAACAAATGATGGTGATATAAAATGCAGTAAGCAAGCAAAAATTAACTTAAAAAGTGAATTGCATACAGATAATTGTGGTAGTGAGAAAGAAGAAAGAGAACTTTACTGCAGTGGAAACACAGTGAATGATTTAAATAATTATGTAAAAAGTATGATCAAATGTGATGATTCAAAGTCATCATGGGAGCAAGTAGGAGAACTAAAGGAGGAAGCTCAAGAAATTAAAAATGAACATTCAGTTAGTAAAGCCCAAAATGGAACAAATTAATGAGAATAGAAATTTCATGTTTAAAGGAAAGTGTGCAGGGGAACCACAAAAATTAAGAGAAATCAGATTAAATAAAAAGTTTTTGGGCAATTTAAGCTAAAATGGCTCATTTATATAAGGATTGTGAGATTAGTTCTATTGTCATGCATAACTTCCCCAATAAGTCCTATTGACTGTGATAGACCAAATAAAACATGTCCTTTTAGACACATGATGAGACACAGTAGTGAAGATAGGAGATAGTTAAAGTACAGTAATGTAGTTCTCCAGTGGGTTTCTTCTATACTTACTAAAATAAATGAGTATATGCATCATCTTTCTGCCAGTAAATGAATAAAAAATTAATCTTATGTCATTCATACCAGGAATACTTGTAAATGCATTCAAGGTGTAGTTAAGAAATAATTAGTCAATTAAATAAAATCAATCATCAGAATAAAGAAGAATTTTAAGGTAATGTTTTTATGATAATAAAATAATTTTTTGGGCGGTTGAACAAATAAATTTTAAGCGTTTTCATATCCCACCAACTGGTTCAATTCAATAAAACAAACAGTACAGTATTAAGGAATTAGGTTCACTGGGGCCTTTGGGGTGTAAAGTGATTAACTCCAAATATTTCAAGAACAACTAACTTTATAAAGCACAAAAGATTTTATGTAGGTCTTCAAGGTGTGACCATTGTGATGTATTCTTATTGTCCCCTACATGACAGTGGGAGCAGGTTTCTATATATTCCATATACTATATATTGTATCAAAACAATGCTGAATCCCAAATTGTATGCATACTGTACTTTGTTCAGGCAAGTAAAATATTGTTTCTTGTGAGGACAGCTTGAGTTGAGGTCATGAACTCA
This sequence comes from Homarus americanus, assembly GCF_018991925.1. Classification (NCBI taxonomy): domain Eukaryota; kingdom Metazoa; phylum Arthropoda; class Malacostraca; order Decapoda; family Nephropidae; genus Homarus; species Homarus americanus. The sequence continues at coordinate 10,356,346 of NW_024715228.1, forward strand.
TAAAAGTGCAAGTTTTTGTCATCATCACTGTACTATATTTTGTACATTTAAGGGTAGGAATTTCAGCAGCTGAGGCAAAGAATTAGTAAAGTGGTAACTATTGGAATGCAATTGACAGTTCCTGTTCATAAAGTGTTAATACTAATGAACAGTACCATTTAAAAACAAATTTCTTCTTTACACAAGTCAGTTGTGTTGAGAGAAAGGCTATAGGATGGAAGATTGAAACTTTGTTTTGTAATGGTTATTATACCTAAAAAACTAAAATTTTATGTTGGCAGCAATTGTTCTGATTGTTTAATCCAGGACTTTAAACATTTGCTATATTGACATGTGGTTGATGGGCTGATAACTACCTATTATGATAGAAGATCTGGAAACGACCAAAACTAACCGAACTAAATATACAAATTCCTGCTTTAAGTCAACTAATAGCAGTGTGTTTAACTGCTTGATAACAAAACAATCAAAGCAATGGGTTCTCTTTCTTTTTTTAAAGTATAACAACCACTTTAGTTTTATATATACAGTGGGGTATGCTATAACGAATCTAATTGGTTCTAGAACCTTGTTCGTTATAGCATTCGTTCGTTATAGGATTAATCCGTTCCAGGCCCCCAAATACAACCACTTAACACTTAAAAATATAATATAAAATTGTAAAAATTGTAAAAAAGTGCATAAATATGCATCTAAACCCCTGAAATAAAGAATATCATTAATATTTGTAATAAAAAAACAATAAATTAGAAAAAAAAAAAAAATTAAATAATGTTCTTTGTAGGAGTTTCGTTCGTTATAGCATTCTCAATTTTATAGGTAAAACCGTTCGTTATAGGAATATTCGTAGTAGGATCCGTTCGTTATAGCATACCCCACTGTATACAATAAGTGTTTCTCATTAGGATGTGTCCAAAGATGTAGTCATTTTATTTACAAAACAATGATGTGTTGTATTTTAAATATTATTCATAGTATTAAAGCTCAAGACAGAGGCTACGGTAAGATTTTGTGAGTGAATAGAAGCACATATACAACATATACTGTATATGATACTGTACTGTACATGTACTTACAGTATATAGTTTCCAGTGATAATAATTTTCCTGTTTACCAATTTTTTTATGTTTAAATAATTTTTGTTGCTGAATTAGTGTACAGTATCTGTATGTAGAGTATATATCACATTTATTTTTTTCATGGTACTATACTGTATTATATATCAGAGGCTATGAAGTGTCATAATTTTCTTGTGTGTAAAGTTTTGTTAGCTCTATGAATTGAACTCCCAGTATCATTAGTTTCAGTATACTGTACTGTATAAATTGATAATTTCTTCATCCAGTATTACAATTATTTATGCTTTCTTGGTACAAATTCTAATTGTATTACAGTATCTGCAATTTTATTTGTTTATACATAACCTTTGAACTTAAGAAGAGCAGGAAGTAATTTTTTTAATTAAGTGAAATAGGTTAAGATAGAAATACAGTGGTCCCTTGATTAACGAACACAATTGGTTCCACAGAGTCGTTCGTTAACCGAAAATTTCGTTAACTGAATCTATTATTTCAATGGGATATTGAATTAATAGAATTAACAAAACATTAAATATGAACTAAATTCAGAACTGTACTGTACAGTATACTGTACAATAATAAATAAAAAACAATAGAAAACTGTATTTTAACTTACGTTGAGGTGTGTATGTCGTATTCCCGGCAACTTTGTTTACATATCAAACTGCTGATTGTAGAGGCAGTCGATGATGACATGCCATATTCTTCACAGAGTGTATTGTGTCTAATGCTTTCTTTGTGTTTCTTAATAATTTCTGCACTATATTATCAATATGTGAACTAAATTTCAGAATGACCAATAATTTTAATGTAAAAATGCAAAAATGTTCAAGAGATTAACAAACTGGATGTTCACTCCACTGTAAACAAAGTTAAACTGAGAAGCGTTGGTGGGTGACTTGATCAGCTGATTGGCACACAAAAACTGTTCCCTGTACTGCATATATTATCAATATGTTAACTAAATTAGAATGACCAATAATTTTAATATAAAAAATGCAAAAATATTCAAGAGACCAACTTTCTTGATATTTATTCCACTGGAAACGAATGTAAACATAGAACCAATTACTGTATTGGCGGACTAGCCGATCAGCTGATGCTCATGACTAAGCATGTTTTTTGTAAGGCTGTCGTCAGTTGAAGTTTTGTTCGTTAATGGAATTGAAAGTCCTTATGGGAGCTAATTTGTGAACCGAAATTTCGTTAATCGAGGGACCACTGTACTCTGTACAAGCATAACCATAGGTATTCACTACTCGTAATTACCCCAAATAATTAATTTACAATAACCATTTTAACAACGGAGTGGTGCTCTATCTTTAATCTATACGTACAATACTGCATTTGTTAAATTAATTGTATTGTATAGAGAGGTTGCATTGACATCACAAAACTCATGTGCTCAAATACACAGTTGCCTCCACATTGATGTACCACATCCTGGGAGTGTGTGAGGGTTCGGGTACGAGATGTGGCAATCCTTTGCCATAGGTAAGGCCAGGGCCGGATTCAGGAGTGGGCAAAGTGGGCAGCTGCCCAGGGGCCTCCACAATCTGGGGGCCTCCACATATTACAATATTTTATTTATTTGTTTATTCATTTGGATTGTTTTTATTTTCATTCTTTAAAATTCATGTTTATCTATTCCATCATGTAAAACTATGTTCAGCAAGAAGCGTGATAGAAATTAGGCTAGCTGCTCCTTGAAATTCATGAATACCTGGTTTTCCTATGAACCGTATATTTTTAATGAATGCTATTGTTTGTGTTGCTAATAATATATTTAGAATTCCACAAACATATATTGATTAAAAATGAACTACATGGAATAACGAAATTGAGATTAAAAAACAAATAAAATATATTTTTCATTATCACTTCCATTACGAATACCATCAGGGCGCTGTGTTTGTTGACAGTCGGTCGGAGGGGGTTGGGTCATGTAGTATCTGCACATCGGTTGTCATGAGTCTGTCGATTAAAGGGGAGACTTGCGTCGCCCATGAATTGTGAACTTCCCACGAGCAGACATAAACATGTCTTGCATATGTAAAATGAGAGAGAGAATTGTCATGTGTGCTTGTTGAGTGAAGTTGTCGCCGCTTAGTGATGAATGATCTTGTCAGGTGTCATTTCCTAGAACATGTCTTGCAAATGTACAGTGAGAGTGCGAGTGAGAGAGTCGATTGATGCTTGTGCTTGAGTGTGGGTGGGTGTGCTCTTAGAATATACGTTCACATATATAATTGTGCTTTAAGATACTACAGGTTGATTGGCTGCAAGTAAGTTGAGTTATTATTATGTATTTTGAGTACATTAACTATGTCAATGACGGTTTCTGTCAGTTTCACAATCAGTATATACAGTATAACACAGTATAGTCAATGGTGAAAAGGAGGCGAACCGACGGCGAGCTTTAGGGGTGGGACTGGGAGAAGTCAGAGGGAGAGGTCATAATCTTACCCAAAATTCCAAATTTTAAAAATATGCTGGCATCCAAATGTTCCAGGGAGTTAAGTAATCAGTTAACCTCTCCGGAACTCCCAGATGTTTAGGCTCGCTTCACTCGCCACCCCACCCTCATGGGTAGCTATAATGAGGGGGGCCTCCACAAAGAGGCTGCCCATGGGCCTCCACAGGTTTAAATCCGGCACTGGTGTGATTACCCTGTTTGCAATAAGATACATACAGTAAAGGAGGCAAACAGATAAACAAACCCTGTAATAAGTGTTATGCAGCAATGTTGTGTAGCCACAACGGAGTGACTAAGACTGAATTATGGGTACCGGCAAATGGGGTAATCCACGGAATCACGCCCATGACTACGGCGCTACATTGCCATATCTTGTAAATGTACCCCCACTCACACCTAGGCCATGGTATGTTCATGTGGAGGCAACTGTACATTTATTGGGTTGAATGGAGGATCCCAAATGCAGGTGAACAATGCTGTAAGTCATAATTATAACTTTTTGATTGTGCTAAGTAATTAGAATTTGTTGCAAAACATTGCTACCAAAATAACATTAGGTTGGCAGGACATATACGGTATAGGTCCACCAGTAAGTGAGCTCAGTCTGACTTACTAGGACTTGTAAATATTATCTTTTGCATCAGAACCAAAGTTTTTATGAGCCAAACAATAAAAGGATAACAGAGTTTGGATCTGTAAAAATGTTTTACGGCTGGATATGTAAATGACATCTCATAGTTTCCCAGCCCCAATCAAAAGCATGTCATTAATAACTGGTAGGTGAGGATACCAGGCCTTTATAATTTATGGTTTAATTAATAACTTCTTTAGATCTTTAAACTGACAATAAAACTAATGTGCATAATACAGGTAATTACTGTATTATGGACATGCCTTCAGGAAAAAAAATATACTTCCTATTTATTTTCCAACAATAATCTTAACTTATGCTGCTTACTTCTATTGTTCAATGTAGTAATTTATACCGTTAAGAGTTTCCAGAGGTAAAAATTTAGATGATGAAAATAAGAAATTAAAGGAATGTAGGTATAAAAAGGATAGGAAAATTGTGTTTTCATCATTAATCATCCACTTTTAGGTGAAGCCTTATACTACAGCACTTGAACTCTTGTGAAAGAGGATTGTTACACAGGTACTCTCTCAAAAAAGTAGAAAGTTTACTATTGTGTTGGGTTTGCAGTAACTAGGCTTGTAGTAATTAAAGAAGAAATGGTTGAATTATTGGTCTGCTTAAAACATCTTTGACTTAAGCTTCTAAGAACAGTACAATCAGTAGCGGCTCGTCGGTAGGCACTGTGGAACTGCAGCACCCCTATTTCACCCGATATATATGTATTATATAATATAATACAGGTAGTCCCCGACTTACGACTGCATGGACTTACGACCGTCGGGACTTACGACCGCCGCAGTTGTGACCATTTTTTTTTTTCCCCCAAATGAGACACGCATTTTCTATACCGAAACGTTTCCGGTTAATGTAGTCTCCATGTATAATTAGATAATTATGGGGGCCCCATGTGCATTCAGCTGACTACATTAAAGGTAAGTGCTCAGTCACACTGTATCCATTCCTCATTATTTATTACTTTTACTGTACTGTATTTCATTGTAGATTTTTTATTTAAAAAAAAAATATTTTTTTGTTTTTGTTTTATCTGTCGGACTTACGGCCATTAGTACTTACAACCTGGATTTGGGTCCCTAACCCCGTCGTAAGTCGGGGAGCACCTGTATATGATATATGTTTATTTATTTATACTTGTACTGTACAAGATATTTAAAACTATTATCAATAATCCTTAAACTTAATGTCAATGGCCATCCTCTAATTCCGAGAAAACAAAAAAAATCTCTGTATGTGGAACTGTCTTACTCGACAGTTCCAATAACGGGCGTTTGCTTTGTCGCACGCATGCGCTCATGTCCTGGAGGCAAGCGGGGGCGAGCACTGTGGTTCACGCAGTGACGATCTGGTTATCAGTGTGTGAGGTAGGGTTTACGCATCATCCGGTGTGGTGCTTATGCGCCGTCTGCTATATCGAGTATTTGAATGTGATAAATTGTAGATGATGTGATATCATACTGCATGATATCACATCATCTACAATTTATCACATTCAAATACTCTTGATATAGCAGACGGCGCGTAAGCACCACACAAGATGATGCGTATGATTCATACTCATAGAGACTACATTTTGTATTCATTGTTTTTTCCAGAAACTTTATTGTGCAGAAGAATTTGAATTAATTAAACATGGCCTCCTTGTTTTCCCAAGAAACAAGTTCTGTGACAGTGAGTGAACTTCAACAACTTAAATTTTCACAGTTGTCTCTTCATGAGAAAGTTGCTATTAAGACAAGAGGCTGTCCCTCACCTGATATTCAAATATCTCAGCCAGGAATAAGCAACAGTAAGAGGTATATTCGTAGCTTTCATTCAGAATGGTACCAAAGGAAGAGTTGGCTCTGAGGTTGTGAAGTAAAAAATACATTATTTTGTTTTCCGTGTTTGTTGTTTGGAATTGGAAGTGATGTAACTTGGACAAAAGACGGGTTTAGAAATATAAACAAAATGAAAGAAAAACTGAAAAACATGAAAAGTCAAAGAAGCATATTGAAAGCGTGGTTTCACTATCACTTTTAGGAAGCATAAATATTAAAGAAAAACTTAGTGAAGCCTATAGACTTTCGATCAATGAGCATAACAGGAAGGTTACCAAGAACCGTGAAATTTTATCCAAGATAATAGGCTGCATTACATTTTGTGGAAACTTTGAAAGTCCTTTACGTGGACATGATGAAAAAGATGATTCGGTAAATCCAGGTGTATTTAGGGGATTAATAAATTTTGCATCTAAATTAGACCCAGATTTAAAGAACCATTTAGAAACAAGTACAGTCTTCACAGGTGTTTCTAAGACTATTCAGAATGAGATACTTGACTGCCTGCTGCAGATATACCGTGATGAGATAAAGAAAGAGATTAAAGAAGCTACATTTGTAAATGTCATGGCTGATGACACAACAGATGTTTCAGAACACACTCAAATGGTAATTGTTCTACGGTACGTGCTGAATGAAGAAATATTTGAGTGTTTTTGGGGATTCTTTATTCCAGAAAATCAAACTGCAGATGGCATATCAAAATGTATTCTAGAGCAGTTAGATATAATCCTTCAAGGAAGTAGACAAAAACTGATAGCTCAGACATTTGATGGTGCAAATGTCGTGAAAGGCAAAAATGGGGGCGTTCAGGCAAAAATAAAAGCAGTTTATAATAATGCACATTTCATTCACTGTTATGCGCACCAACTGAATCTGATAATGAGAAATGCAGCAAGTATTATGCGGGACTCAAGAATATTTTTCTCTAATGTTTTGGCTATACCAACATTTTTCTCAAGATCACCACAATGTGTATCCATTCTCAATAAGCATATGAACATCAGCATTCCGCCCCCATCCTCTACAAGGTGGAACTTTAACATACGGACCGTGAACAAAGTTCATGAAAATTTGCAACCTTTAAAAAGCTGCCTTGCTGAAATCCAGTCGACGGTAAATACAGATCGAATCATTTCAGAAGCAACAGGAATTTTGCACTACTGTACCTGAATAATGAAAAATTCGTGTTCTGGTTGGAGCTTTTTCATCAGATCATGCCTCATGTTGAAGTAATTTACAACCAAATGCAGTCTCGAGAAATTGATGTGTTTAAAGTACATGAATATATAACAAATTTCAAAACTGCTATTTTAGAAATAAGAAACTCAAAGTACTGTGAGAATCCTTCAAAGACGCTCATGGCTGAAGCAAAGGAAGAATGTGACTGCATATGTGTTGATATAGTGGAGAGATATTCTTTCACTAAACAATTAGTAGCTGCTAAATTATTCAACAAGAAAAGCTTCACTAGTTTTAAGAATAAACTGCCTACAGAAGAGATAGGATTGACCACTCAAGCATATCCCATGATTGACAAAGAAAAATTTTAAACTGAACTTACTACAGCAGGTCCGATATGCATGGATATTGCAGGTTAATTAACCTGCTGAAATTTATCTTGGAAAATAATTTAGATGGTGTTCTTAGTGAGATTACGTAACTGATAAAAATCCTCTTGACAGTTCCTATGACTACATCAGAGCTTGAACGCTGCTTTTCAACATTAAAAAGAATAAAAACTTTTCTGAGGAGCACTATGAATCAGGAAAGGCTAAATGCACTTGCAATGATTTCAACGGAGAAAATTTTTTTTAACTCGTCCAAACATCAATGAGAAAGTTGTTGACCTTTTCGCTCAAAAGAAAACAAGAAGAATGGATTTTATTTTTAAATAAATTTGGATCAAGCTAGACTGGAGTATTTTATCCGTAAGTGTTAATTGTTTTTTTTTAGTATTTTTACCATACTTTTGGTATTTTATTATTTTTATCATTATATATATATATATATATATATATATATATATATATATATATATATATATATATATATATATATATATATATATATATATATATATATATATATATATATATATATATATATATATATATATATATATATATATATATATATATACACCTGTATTTCTGTGTGTGTGTGTGTGTCTTACACAATATTAAAACAATTCTTAAAAATGTTTTGAAGCAGCACCCCCACGAATTAGAGTCACGAGCTGCCACTGAGTACAATAGTAATACAGTAGTACAGTATTACTCCTCGGTTAACGAGCTTTCGGTTTACGAGTTACCTTCCATAAGATTCTTAACTTCGGTTAACGAGCAATCCCTCCATTAACGAGTTTCTTACGAGCTGACCTGAACATGTTTTCACTTGCATTTGGCGGTCCACCAGCTGTAGTATTAGTCCACCAATACAGTAATCGGTTCTAGGGCTTAAATTCCTTACCATTTTAGCAAATATCAAGAAGTTTATACTATTCAATAATTTTAAAAGTTTAATATTAAATTTTTTAGTCATTTTAACAATTATTGAACATAATTGAAGGTAATGAAATTAGTTTTATGCACGCCATCCAGCCTCTCAACACACCATACAGGCGTCAGTCTTTGTATCTTTTTTTCTGTGTTTGCACACAAATTATTGGTCATTTTGAAATTTATTTTACATATTGACAATATATAATGCAGTGCAGTGTTGATTTAAAGAAAATAATCTTGAATTACACCAAGAGAACTAAAATTTTATGTGTTAAATGGCACCATGGGGTGACTTCACTTCCACCCCAATGCCTTCTCTTCTCCCTTCTCCTCCACCCCCATTCTAATTCTCATCATCATCATCATCATCATCATCATCAGCATCATCATCCAGGAGCCTTCTACATACACACCTCATAGTAAGTGTACTTTTCTACCTTTTGTGTTGAATTTAGGCAATTTTCGGTGAGCTGGAACCAATTACCCAAAAACCCATTGAAACAATGGTTTCGGTTAACGAATTTTTCGGTTAACGAGCAACCTTCTAGAACGGATTGTGCTCGTTAACCGAGGGACCACTGTATGTAATTTTCGGTGAGCTGGAACCAATTTCCCCAAAACCCATTGAAACAATGGTTTCGATTAACGAGTTTTTCGGTTAACGAGCAACCTTCTAGAACGAATTGTGCTCGTTAACCGAGGGACCACTGTACATACATAATTGGCACTTTTCCCATATTTACCCAAGGAAATAATAAACCATCATTATTCTTCTTATAATTACACAAGGAAATAATAATACAGTGGTCCCTCGTTCAACGAACACAATTCGTTCCAGAAGGTTGCTCGTTAACCGAAAAACTCGTTAACCGAAACTATTGTTTCAATGGGATTTGGGGAAATTGGTTCCAGCTCACCGAAAATTACATACAGTGGTCCCTCGGTTAACGAGCACACTCCGTTCTAGAAGGTTGCTCGTTAACCGAAAAACTCGTTAACCGAAACCATTGTTTCAATGGGTTTTTGGGTAATTGGTTCCAGCTCACCGAAAATTGCCTAAATTCAACAAAAAAGGCAGAAAAGTACACTTACTTTGAGGTGTGTATGTAGAAGGCTCCTGGATGATGATGATGATGGGAAATAGAATGGGGGTGGAGGAGAAGGGAGAAGAGAAGGCATTGGGGTGGAAGAGAAGTCACCCCATGGTGCCATTTCACCCATAAAATTTTAGTTCTCTTGGTGTAATTCAAGATTATTTTTTTTAAATCAACACTGCACTGCATTATATATTGGCAATATGTAAAATAAATTTCAAAATGACCAATAATTTGCTTGTATATATAGAAAAAAGCGTTTAGTTGAAGAGAGTCTCGAGCAAGATGTGTTACCTCCACTGAAAAGACACAAAGACTGACGCCTGTATGGTGTGTTGAGAGGCTGGATGGCACGCATAAAACTAGTTTCATTACCTTCAATTACGTTCAATAATTGTTAAAAGGACTAATAAATTTAATATTAAAATTTTAAAATTATTGAATAGTATAAACTTCTTGATATTTGCTAAAATGGTAAGGAATTTAAGCCCTAGAACCGATTACTGTATTGGCGGACTAATACTACAGCTGGTGGACCGCCAAATGCAAGTGAAAACATGTTCAGGTCGGCTCGTAAGAAACTTGTTAATCGAGGGATTGCTCGTTAACTGAAGTTAAGAATCTTATGGAAGGTAACTCGTTAACCGAAATCTCGTTAACCGAGACGCTCGTTAACCGAGGGACCACTGTACAAAGTAAAAATAAATGCAGTAAAAGTACACTTACTTTGAGGTGTATATGCAGAAGGCTCCTGGTTGATGATGATGATGATGGGAATTAGAGGTGGGGGTGGATGAGAATTGAGAAGAGAAGGAAGTGGGGATGGAAGAGAAATCACCCCATGCTTCATGCCGTCATTTCACCCATAAAATTTTAAGTTCACAAGGTGTAATTCAAGATTATTTTCTGTAAATCAACACTGCACTGCGCAGTATATTGTCAATATGTAAAATAAATTTCAGAATGACCAATAATTGTACTGTAAAAACGTAAAAATAGTTTATGTTCAAGAGAGTCTCAAGCAAGATGTTACCTCCACTGAGCAGAGACACAAACTGACGCCATGCTGGGTGAGTCAAGTGACTGTTTGGTACACTAAAAACTAGTTTCCTGTACTTCAATAATGTTAAATAATTGTTAAATTATTGAATAGTACAACCTTCTTGATATTTACTCAAATGGGGACGAATTTAAGCCCTAGAACCGATTGCTATATTGACGGACTAATATTCCAGCTGGTGAGCAAGCGAAAACATGTTGAGAGGAATTCGTAAGGAATTCGTTAACCGAATTTATTTCGTTAACTGAATTGAAGATTCTTATGGAAGGTACAGGTTACCAATCCCTTATCCGAAATCCTTGGGGCCAGGTGCATTTCGGATTTCGGAATTTTTCGGTGTTCAGAATGGCTCTTTTTTTTTCAGACAGGGATTAGCCCACCCAGGCATAGATCACTGACCCACATCAGGGCCTGGGGGGCAAAAATGTAAAAATAATAATAATAATAATAATAATAATAATAATAATAATAATAATAATAATTCATAGGTCTAGGTCATGTTTCTCACTTTTGATCTTTTTTTCCTTCTTGTATTTCTTTATTATTATTATTTTTATTATTATTACAGTATCATTGTTGTTGTTATTATTATTATTATTATTATTATTATTATTATTATTATTATTATTATTATTATTATTATTATGTACGTATTTTTATTAAAAATATGATTTACTATGAATAATTATTATTATTATAATTATTATTACTATTACTATTACTATTACATTTTCGCCCCCCAGGCCCTGATGTGGGTCAGTGATCTATGCCTGGGTGGGCTAATCCCTGTTTGAAAAAAAAAATTTGATCCACAAAAAACTTTCGGTTTTCAGCGCTTTTCGGTTTTCGGAATTTCTGATAAAGGGTTGTCAACCTGTAATTCGTTAACCGAAATTTCGTTAACCGAGGCGTTGGTTAACCGAGGGATCACTGTCCCTGTATTGGCATTCATCCCATAACTACCGAGGGGCCTGGAATAATTGTTCTAATGACCTCTTTATTAAGCTTGAACAGTTATTTAATTGCAATAATAATCAGATGCTTTCAGACTAAAGGTACTGTAGCTCGATATGCAGTGCAGTACCTTATAGATTAAATCATTTTCACTTTACGGATTGAATAACTACTATACAGTCAACCCTCACTTTACGCGGTCCCACATTCCGCGTTTCCACGTTTACGCGGTGCCCTGCCGGAACCCAGGATGCTCACATTCCGCGGTGCGTGTACCCCTTTACTCGGAGAGCGGCTGGCGAGCCGCGCCATTTTTGGATCCAAACCTCCCGCCATCCGCCATGTTGTGTAAGCGGCGCGAACATGGTGCGCACAAGGTCGCCCAGTCATCAAAACATTACCAGTTCTTCACCCGCCACCCACCACAGCCGGCCCAAGTCAGTGATAGTGATAATTATGGTGAGGATATGGACTTATATGGACTTTGGGGGGTTTGACAAAGAGGCCCTGCAAGCCTCTGTGGTGGATAGTGATACAATTGATACAAGTGATACAGGTGAGGGCCAATAATCTGCCCTCTGCCTCGGAACCAACCGCCCATCCCCGTGTGCCCAGCCATCTTGTCTACTTATGTAAGTGTTAAAAAAACCTAATATTATTGATATTTCTCTTAATTATTAATTGTGTGTGCATACCATCATAAAGTTAAGATAATATTTTTACTACAACATAGTTGTGTGTCGTCAAAAAGTGGAGTTTGGGGGTCGGCCCGGTCTCTATTTCAATTAATCCCATATGTTATGTTATTCACTTTACGCGTTTCTCACTTTCAGCGGTACCTTGTGGGTTACATTAACCGCGTAAAGTGAGGGTTGACTGTACTCTATATTGTACAGTACTAAATTTTAATAAAGTGAGCTTATTGTATGGCCTTTTGGGTGAAGTTGGTTGCAGTTGATGATTGTTCTCTGTGTATATACTGAATTAATGTTTATTATTGGAAAATATCAGAATGAATTTGGATCTTCCCTTGTATGTTTATACACCCAAGAGAACATCAGTGAAATAGTACTTTGATTAACACAGTACAGTACAGTATTTAGTGAAGACATCAGAATGTTTAGTGAGCTCATACACAAATTTTAAGCTGATCTATTATGTCATGTGCAACTCCTCTATGGGTTCAAACAAAACCTCTAATATGATTCAGAATATAACTGTTGAGGGCTTGAACTCCCACCATTTATGAGGGCCTCTGTGTGCCAGTCAATTCCTTTTACTCTTATATTTATCACCATTGGTAGCGTGACGATAGGAGGCTCGTGGGTAGGTGTAATGATAGTATCAAGCAATAGGGAAGAAATAACGGTAAATACTGTAGGTAAATAATAGACACAATATACAAATACAAAGTTTATTTAAACATGAATATGAAATTAGAAGAAAGAATTTATTTGTACTAACAGACGAAATCTAGTACTAGGCCCTCAGGCTCAACATACTCACACCATTACTGGGTGGACATATTCAATAACACTTCCAACCCTACTGGGTGGACATACTCAATACACAACTATTATAGTCACTTAGCACCATAAATACTAGGGCAACTGCCACTACAACAACCAGTCGTCAGGTGTGTTACTCAAGCAACAGCCATGGGGTCCAGCCACCATGGAGTACTATCCGACGAACTCTGGAGATCCCAGTGGATTAATTCCACCACACAAATAGCCCTACTGAGTTAGACACTCATCCACCAATGATGGGGGCTGGTAGTGGTGGGTGGCTTGGTGATCCGGCGTCACCTCGTGGACCGAGCGTTAGGGCCAGACGAGCCAGCTATGGGGGCTATAGGTAGTCTGAAGTGTCTGACGGCCGGGTCTCACGAAGGTAACTGATCCTACTGGACCTCGGACATCTCCCCAGACATAGTGGATACAACATCCACGCTACAGACACGGCCTAGGCTGCGTTAGGGACCTGTATGGATGAAGGGACGGGCACTTACTAACGGTTAAAATGCCCGCGGCGCGCTCACTCAAACTAGGTCAGGGAGTCCAGCTACTCCTATTCCGATGAATTAATTTACTGTACACTCTGACGTTGAAACTGAGACTATGAACTCATTTTCATTCTCTACTATTATCTCGACTAACAATGCTCTGACTCAGCTATCGAAAGCAAAATTAAATTGATTACAAAGGGTTGGATGGCAACAGATCTCAGCATACAGCGTCTGCTCCCATAGACAAAGGCTGGGGAAACAGAGAAAACGGGGGACGTTTCCACTGGGGGACTCAGAAGGTTTTGTGGACGTTTGAGCGTAATATGAATCCTTAAGGTTTTCAGGTTAGCTCTTATCATGACCATTACACTGTGTCTTCATGCCAATATAACTGTGACATAACAATAACCAATTTTGTATTTTTATGAATAAACACTTATTTGCTCTCACTCGTGTAGAGGCGCAAATGGACAGCCAAAAGAGGAAATCAAATGAGATGGGATTTGGGTCCAATACAGTACCTGTACAGGACTGTACTTTAAAAAAAATAAACTGGGTTGGACTGACAAGAGTAAGATGACTAGAAGGGTACATTGTCTCTAAACAATACTGTAGTATGTTGCTTATTAATATTCAGAACAAAATATGTTTGCTTCACAAACAGAAGCTAGATATTTTTATCTTTGTTACTCATATCATTTAACAACTTTCTCTTTGTGCATGCACTTGCATACTACAGTGATACAGTATTTTTTATTGTCCATTAGAGCAATGTTATGTACTGCAAACAGCAGCCGATTCCCATCCCATAACATTATTCATCAACCATGCACCTCTCCCCATCACTCCACCTTTAACTTCTCATACTGCCCCATCCATGAAAACAAGAAATTCCTGTACAGTCTCATGATGACACAGGACATCCTTGATTTACACTCGCATCTTAGCACTACCCTTAGAACACTTATTGAAAAGAACTGTGCTACTTTCGATGTAATAGTGCCTGTGGGTGAGCACCAGGAGGATGTGGGTTGCATGCTGTACTTGGCTACATCAACCATTAAGTTTTTATTGAAAGTGTTAATACAGTACTCACTGATGTTATTTAAAAAAAAAATCCTTTTTGTTTATAAAATAATATATACCATCTTTATTATTATTGCCATTACCCCTATTAAGTTCTCATACATCAGTTACACTTTATATCTATATAAAAGCTTTCTTATCCAGTTTAGGTGGGGAATGAGAGGTGCCTGTTAATCAAATGTTCCAGTTAACAGTAATTCTAAACAAAGGAATATAACACAGGTGCAATACAGTACACACCAATCAGTGTAACACAGTATTCTTGTTTCTTGAAGCTTTTATTCACTATAATAGTTATAGTACAATTATTGTACTTGTATTTAATCTAATGTGGGTTGTCACTTTGTGTACAGCATCACTTGAAAATAAAAAGTACTGTCCTTAAAAACTGGAATACTGTCCCTGAATTGACTAGACAAGTGTACTGTATAGGTGGATGCAACAAATGCAACAGTATATTGATTGTTCTCTTCTATATTATGTGTGTGTGCATACCATCATAAAGTTAAGATGTTATTTTTACTAAAACATATGTATTGTGTCGGGAAAAAATGGAGTTTGGGGGTCGGCCCAGTCTGTATTTCAATTAATCCCATATGTTCTGTTGTTAACTTTACGCTGGCCTCCATGGGTTCAATTGACCGCGTAAAGCGAGGCTTCACTATATATATATATATATATATATATATATATATATATATATATATATATATATATATATATATATATATATATATATATAATATATATATATATATATATATATATATATATATATATATATATATATATATATATATATATATATATATATATATATATATATATATATATGTTAGCGGGAGAGAAAAGGAGAGAAGAGAAGACGGGAATGCTGCATTTAGCAAAAGGGGTGAGGTGCAGTCCTTAGAACAAAATTTTAGGGGGGTCGTATGCATGTTTTCTCAGCACATGAGGACAGTGCTGTCTTTTTTTAGGGGGGTCGATTGTAATATTCAGAAATTTCAGAGTAATTTCAAATGCCCCGCCATGAGTGATACTGAGCGTTCAAGGTCATCTGAGGGGAGGGAGCGCTGCCTGCTCGTAGCGAGAGATTGCGGAACTAGGCCTATATGATATTAAATGTGATTTACCGAATTAATAATGATGCGATTCATGAAGTTAAGGGACTATTATTGAATTTGAAATTATTATAGATCGTTTAGCAGTCTGAATAATGTTACGGGTGTCCCAAGGAGTTATTAGTTAGGCGGTAAATATATCACGTAGGACCAAGCTAACGCCTTGAGGAGACACGACGCTGGCTAGGCCCAGTCCCGGAGAGCATTCACACAGACAAGACGTTCCGCGCGTCCATCAGAAATAGTCACGTGGCCTAGTCACCTGTGCTGCGCTATTGCAGTATAACAAGTAAGTCTCATTCGATCTCAGACAGGGTTAGATAGGGCAGTGATAAAGTAAACTAGAGCTAACAGTGAGTTCATTTCAGGGTTTCCGTCAGAACCCACTTGATTGGAGTTGACCGGAGTTGACCGGAGTTGACTGCGAGAGATTGACTGCCGTTTGAGACTGCCGTTGATGATTGAGGGTGGCGATTGTCGCCATTGGACCGATCAGTGTAGGCCTGTCACTGTTTAGCGGGGTAGCAAAGGATCTCTTGAGTGAACGAGTGCTCCCGACAACTAACACGACACGGGACCAGCATCAGCAGTGGGTGATCAGTTCTTACCACTCCGGTGCACAACCCCACATGTCCCGAGCAGCTAGTGAAACCCTCTTGCTAACGGGAAGCTAAAGTTTCTCTCAACTGCACAAGGTCTGATTGGCTCACTCTCTTCCTGCCCATGGACGCACTGGGAGTACACTGAGGCTATCTGAGTATATTAATGGTCACACACTGAGACCGTGAGTCTAGGACTCTAGGAGATACCTAGAGGAACATTTTATCTTCCTTATCACGGGTGTAGTTAACACCATTCCTCAGACTGATATTATCTTGACGTGTGTAGTTTAATATTTCTTAAATAATTTTGATAGTAGTGTTTTTTGAATGTTTGTGCCATTAAGTGGAACCAGAGTGATACTGTGATTTGATTCTTTTAATGCCTCTAATTCTTCATAATTCTGATCTCAGGTATAACCTTGTTCCCCAGAGCAGTGGTTAGGTTAGGTTAGGAAGTGTACACCTGTTGGGGTGCTATAATTTTGTTGAGTGCCCTTAAGGCCTATTCATTGTAGAGTATTTAATTTCTTATTTTTTATTACCATTCCTCAGTGACTGATATTATTTTGTTGAAAACCCTTAAGGCCTATTCATTGTGGAGTATTTAATTTCTTATTTTTTAGTACCATTTCCTAAGTGACTGATATTATTTTGTGAAAGCCCTTAAGGCCTGTTCATGTGTGCAAACAACATTTCTTAATACTTCAAATTTATTGTTGCCTGTGTTTCTAATAATTTCTATGTCATGTATAACTTTTATTCCCCAGAGTAGTGTTTAAAGTTTAAGTTAAGAGGTGCGCATATTGGTGTACCATTATTTGATTGTGTTTGTAGTGTTGGAGGGAATATAAGTGTCTAAATTTTACAGTGTGTCTCATTCATCCCAGTCACAGACGCTATCCTTCCACGGGTCACGGACAGTTCATTTTGTGTAGTAGATTTAAGTGTTCTTGTGCTGGTTCGGGATTTTTCTCAAAGGGGCGCTTCCACTGCCTTTACCATCTATTAAATTTTAATAAACCCCAAGTCAAGTGAGAAATTAAAGTCCAGCAAATTCCGACCGGTTACATATATATATATACAGGATACAGTTTTTGCCGTTTTTTCAAAATCTAATGCTTGTTTTTTATTATGTCTATGCCCGCGGTTCCGAATGTTTGAGTTTTTTACATCATTGCATAGAAGGTTGTGGATACTTTGGGGTTAGCATAAAACGCGAAAAAAACCAAATAATAAAGGGACTGCAATGGCACAAACCTGTTAAAATAGTTATTGATTGGATATTTCACTACTGTACACACTTCATAATATATTTTGTTTAAAACATCATGCTTACAAATTAGCCATATTTTTTTTGCAAAACCACATACGTATATTTCGAAAACCAGGGTGAAATATACCAACGTGGATATTCCGTGGCATGAATTAGGACATTCCGCATGGAATTATAAACCTCATATAGCCAATGTGGCAGGCCAACAAAAATTTACAGTTTTGAGGCCCTGGACGGGAATGCCCTGAATTTATTCCACGGAATCTATTCACGCCGTTGGTAATATTCCAGGACTGATCAACGAATTCAGCCCAAGTAGCTTGACTTGGACAGTTAAGGACAAAATCTCAGTCCGTACTTTTGAATAAAATATTGTTCAATAGGTGGTGATATTGAAGTGCTGAAAGTTGTTTTTCTGTGTTGTTTTGCAGTTAGTTCAAAGGGCCGCCACCAAGATGGGTCGTCCTAAGATTAGCAACACTCAGCTGCGCCAGGGTAACGATAAGGTGTTCGGGGTTCGGATGCCTCTGCCATCTAACAAGTTGCCTCTGAACAAGGAAGTTGGAAGTGCCCTGGCTTATGAAGCAGAAAACGAGAGGTTAAGGAGAAGAACAAATGCTTTTGATTATATGGATGCCACCAACAAGGTGACTGAGAAGGTACTGGATGTGTATAGGAAGGCCACTGTCCCCACTATCTCTGAAATCAGGGTGAAAATGAGAGTCCACGACCTGTGGAGGATGCGGAGGGAGACGATGATGATGAAGGGAAATGGACAGAAACAGAAAAGGAAGAAAACGAAGAACGGGAAGCTGAAGATGAGGTTCGAGGATATAGCTGAGAAGTTGTTTGATGTGGCAGACGACAGCAAAGTGCACGAACGAGAGAAAAGCTTCCTGGCAGCCCAGAGGAAACCGGGAAGGGAGGGCTGCATTGATGGCGTTGACAAAATTGTGACTGCCAAGCTGAAAGAAGAGAGGGAGAAGGAAGCGAAGAGGGCAAAGAAAAGGGCTGAGGAAGAGAGGAAAACTGAGAAGATGAGGTCAAAGAGTAAGGAGGAGATGGAGAGGATGTCGTGTAAAGTGTCGGCAGTGGATGACAGTGCTCAGGAAGAAGATAGTGATTATAAGGATGTCAATGACAATGAGTTCAAGGCTATGGTCGACAGGAGAGCAAGATCAGAGAAAAGGAAAAGGGAGAAAGAAGCCGAGGACAGGATCGGAGAAACTGCTGACAGGTTCAAGGTATCCAATGATGCAGTGGCTCACATCGCAAACACCATCAGAGCTGCAGACAACATCATAACTGAAGGGGACAAGTCTAAAGTGACTAACTGGAAGAAAGTGGAGAGAGTCAGGAAGAGGTCACGAGAACAGAAAAAAGAAAAGTTCAGGGGATTCAAGGTCAGAGGTCTCATGGTAGATGAGTTGTAAAACAATAGCATATTATGAACCAGTGTACACAGTAGTCGAATAATCCAATTCAATAACTTGATTTTAACAGGTTGTGCCACATTGCCAGTCCCTTTATTATTTACAGTTTTTTCGCGTTTTTCATGCCAAACCCAAAAGTATCCACAAACCTTCTAATGCAATGATGTAAAAAACTCAAACATATTCGGAATTAGCGTGGCCGATAGACAAATAATCCAACCCAAGCAATTAGATTTTGAAAACTTTTGCCAAACTGTCACTCCCTAGTAATATACAGTATTACCCCGCCTAACGCGGTTTCACTTAACGCGTTTTTTCATATACGCGGTGCCTCACCAGAGCTGAACTTTCACTTAACACGGATTTTTCCACATATACGCGGTGAGTGTCCGGCTAGAGACGCTATTTTTAGATTTGCCCCACCCGCCACCCTGCCTGTCTGCCTGTTTTAGCTCATAAAATTCATACAAATTACCCGGCCAGAATATAATCTACATTGCTGGAATTCTTATAATTTGGTGATCATTTTGAATATAAACATCATGTATTTTGCATTAGACATACAAATTTTAGATAAAATGTTTTCTCTGAGTAAATATGTTATCTTTTGTGAAAAATATATGACATTTATATTCAAAATATTCCTGGTCTTACAAGGAATCCAGCAATGTCAATTATATTATCCTAACTTTAGTTCGATGTATTATTTATTACTAAAAAGTTAAATATTCTGGTTATCCCACACATCTGGTGGGACGGTTGGTGGGGGGTGGGGGGGGGGAGGGAGGGACCGACCGACCATCTGTTACCCTGTGAAGAATATTTTTTTTTTTATTAACTGAAGATATTTGTTTTAGCTCATAAAATTCATACAAATTACCCGGTCAGAATATAATTTACATTGCTGGAATTCTTATAATTTGATGATCATTTTGAATATAAACATCATATATTTTGCATTAGACATACAAAATTTAGATAAAATGTTTTCTCTGAGTAAATATTATATCTTTTGTGCAAAATATATGACATTTATATTCAAAATATTCCTGGTCTTACAAGGAATCCAGCAATGTCAATTATATTATCCTAACTTTAATCTGTGGTATTATTTAATACAAAATGTTAAAATTTATTTTTTTCACCCAACATCTCTTGAAGGGAGGATTGGTGGGGGGTGGGGGGGAGGGTTGGGACTGACCCCGCGGTTGGAAGAGGGGGGAGGCAAGGTGGGGTACTTTGATTGACAGATAGTGTCATGAAGAATATTTTTTTTTTATTAACTGAAGATATTTGTTTTAGCTCATAAAATTCATACAAATTACCCAGCCAGAATATAATTTACATTGCTGGAATTCTTATAATTTGGTGATCATTTTGAATATAAACATCATATATTTTGCATTAGGCATACAAATTTTAGATAAAATGTTTTCTCTGAGTAAATATGTTATCTTTTGTGCAAAATATATGACATTTATATTCAAAATATTCCTGGTCTTACAAGGAATCCAGCAATGTTAATTGTGTTATCCTAACTTTAGTTTGAGGTATTATATATTAAAATTTAGTGGTTTTCCCCCAAAAATTTCTCACGAGAGGGAAGAGCCAGCAGTGTAGTGTGAGAAGAGGGGGAGGGAGTTGAGTCCATTATTTGAATGGACATTAACTTGGCGACTGTATTTCTCTATTTCTCTTAAGTATTAATTGTGTGCATGTACCATCATAAAATTAAGATGTTATTTTTACTACAACATAGTTATGTGTCTTCAAAAAGTGGAGTTTGGGGGTCGGGCTGGTTTCTATTGGAATTAATGCCATATGTTCTGTTGTTCACTTAACGCGGATTTCACTTAACGCTGGACCCTCTGGGTTCTATTGACCACGTTAAGTGGGGTACAACTGTATATATATATATATATATATATATATATATATATATATATATATATATATATATATATATATATATATATATATATATATATATATATATATATATATATATATATATATATATATATCATCAACGACCTCACCAGCCAGGATTCGAACCCTCGACCTACTGGGTGGGACTAGGGAACACTACCGACCAACCCACAAGGACACTAAAAGCAGTCCTAGACTCTGTTACATTTCACGTGGAATGCGTGATAATGAAAAACGGATAACCAAAGTACAGAACCTATGGGATTTATTCTAATTGGTTCCAGGCACCCAAGACCCAACCCGAAGTTTCCCATTTTATGACCATTTAGACCCACTAAAGATATAGATAATGTTATGGTAAGTATCAGAAACACACATAGGCATGGCTAGGTTTATTACAAAGTGATTAAAAGGGTACAATAAGGTCTTGAGGGAAGGGATTCCGAGGCCAGAGGGTAGAGAGTTAAAGGTCCCAACCCGGCACTAACTCTTTGAGTAACTCATCATCCTCTTGAAAACCCTCAAAGTCAGCTTGAGGTATTACAGGTGGCTGAGGTGGCTGTTGTTGTTGACGAAAGAAGTCCGTAATTTGTCTCTGCGGCAATGCATTGTGGTGTTGGTTGAGCTGGTTAACATAAGGCTGGAGTGTTCTGGTTATGATACCGGACACACTTTCACTGTCGCCGGCTGGGGGAGGGTGCTGTTCGATGAGGTGTTTCAACAGTTCACTCAACTCAATGAACTTCCTGACTTTTGACATGGGCTGTGCGGCGGTTGTGCTTCTGGGCTGTCTTCTCTGTAATGGCCCCTGTCTCATCAACAGAAGTATTATATAAATGGGTTATTTACATCTGATTTATATTCAGATTCATCCCCTGTAACTTTCCACTAACTATGAGGAAATGAACTGAACACGTGAATGGTAGCTTTCCCAAGAGGAAAAAGCCCATATGTCAGCATCTATGTAAGTGCGCACCAAGGTGACGCCTGTAGTCAGTCACTCACACCAACTAATATCGAACGGACGTTGATTCACGTTTATCTACATAAACGCCGTCCCTTTCTCATCACACTCATAAATATTGGAACTTACGGTTGATCTACACTCAGGAATTATATAAACATAATACTTTTCTATTAAAACAAGCCGGAGGCGCGCGCATTGAAGGACGATTGAAGAGGCCCCGCCTACCACAGCTGGATGGATCGCATTTTCTATACAGACGCTATTACTCCTGTATTAGGTATTTCAAAAGTATACATAGTTTATACACACATTAACACGTTCGAAACATAACTTCACAACGATAGGGTATGTCATTGAAATCTGTGCCTTATGTGTATTCATGTGTACTGACGTAATATAATTTGCAGTAGTTATTTCTTATCTGTTTAATCATTCATATTTTAATTATTTTAACTATAATTTTTATTATTTCGTGTAAATGAGAGGCAAGTTTTTGCTTTTACCATTAATTATTGTCTGGCTTAACTGAAACTTATTGGATAAATTTTCAAAGTTTCCAATGTATAAATCTGAAGACCTTACTCACCTAGCACAATTATTTGCTGACGGTTTACAATTAGAGGATAAACGTCACGTGTCAACTGCAGAGATTGAGTTAGGACTTAAGCCGGAAACACAGTCAGACGTTTCAGTAGAAAGTAGTGAGCAGTTAATTGAGGAATCGTTTGACGACTTAAACCGCCATGTTTTATGGTCGGTGAATCAATATAGTACCTCACCTAGACTTACGCAGGTAGTTTCTAATCCTGTTCTGGGTGACAGTGTGTCAGTTGATTTATCATTACCACCCCCATTAACTGAGCCTTCCGTTAGGAGTAAAAAACGTACTGGCTTACTAACTTCTAACACTAAAATGGTTTCCTCTAACACTCTACCCAATAATGCTACCAAGTCAACTAACCCTGATAATGTTGTTCATATAATGCAGCGTGGTGACTACATTCGTAATTTTACGGGTCAGGATGATTTTTGAGTTGCGCATTTTATTCGTGCATGTGAAGACACTGCAAGAATAACCAGTGATGAAGAGAAAAAGGCATTTGTGCGTTCCCACATTACGCAGGGATCATATGCTGGAAATCATTTAAATGCGTATGGTTTAACGGACCCTAGCTTTGAGAAATTCAAGCGCACCCTCATTGGAATTTTTGGGGGCAGGTCCCAGTTGGGCCAATTGCAGTGGATTTTCAGGTGGCTGGACCGTTGTACTCCAGTGGCTCACACTGAAACACCGGTGGTGGCAGTGGATATTGCTGGGGTAGTGCGCCAAGATATGGAAGCGACCTTCCGGAATTCAGATCGGTACGACCAGGATAATATGATGTCAGCGACCAATGTGGAAACGCTGATTGAATTAATTAGTTTCCTATTAGTAGTTCGTTGTCCTTTATACAGCTGGGCACAGGAGGTTCAGTTTGCACCACCTATTGATATGGTACACTACGCAAACAAACTGTGTCCCACGGCTACGGGACCTTTGATGGCGTGACCCTCCCTGACTACCGCACAACCCCAGATGGCACAAATGACACCACCCCAGATACCTCAAACGACACCATTGGCTCCAATTGCACCTCCACACCGGACATTCAAGCAACGTCGTTCTCTAAGATGTACTCATTATAATAAACGAGGCCATAAGATTGACGATTGTTTCCAGCTCCAAGGTAATGGTGTTAAATTACAAGAGACAACAGGTGCCAAGCAGCAGTCAAGGTCACACACGGAGGCGGTTAAGGCGACACCTCCACCTACCCAGAAATCACGCATGTGGTGTGCACTCCACAAGACAACATCTCACAACACACAAGAGTGCGCCTTAGTGTTGAAGGTCAGGAATTTAGACTTTGGTGACCCCCATGTGGCGCAGAAGCGTAAACAGAATCGTTCAGGTCGGGGGAAGACCAGCGCCCGCCACAACAAGAAGAGGGATAGGTACATTGTTTCCTGCATCTCCCCACAACACTTCTATAACAGCCTGGTTGTTGTTGTTGAGATTGTCGGACCGTAGTCCGACACGGGCCTTTGCCTATAGGCGGCCCGTTTGGTGGTTCCGGCTGGAGCTCCAGGAGCAGCCAGACCAGATTGGGATTGGAGGTGGTCCTACCTGCAGATTTGGAAGGATACTGCAGGTTGCAAGTGTGAGCGTACCCCCGATCAGTGGATGCTTACCACCAACCCCCACTCTTGGACGTGGTCAGTTTCGGAGTGGCGCGCCCCCTGAACTGGGGTCCGCACTTGCTGGGAGAGGATACTTTCTAAGCTATCTGGGTGGTGGGTATCGTGTGATGACCCGGAGAAGGTCGTGAATGTGGTCTGTTTGGGCCTTTCGGGTTAGAGTGGCCGCTGGTGTTGTGTGCTTCTTGGGAGATTTGAGTTCTGTTTCGGAGGCTTTGTGTGACTTCGCAGTCGAGGAGATAGTGTTCAAGTGGGTTGGCTGCTGGCTCCTGGCAGTAGGTGCACTCCATGACGTCATTTCCGATCATCTGCCAGGAGCACTTGTACCCTAGTCGTAGTCGATGAAGGCTGACTTGGGTTTGTCTTGGTGTTTTCTTGTCAGCGAAAGGTGGTTCCCCTTTTGTGGACGCCAGGTACCATTTGGCTGATTGGGAACCAGCGTTGAATGCGTAAAGGAAGCTCTTTTTGATGTGGAGCTTGCTAGTCTTTCTGAGGTGATTCTTGATCTGTTGCACACTTGCTGGAACTTGAATGTGTACGCTACTAGAGCGTGTAGCTGCCTTGGCTGCTTCGTCTGCCACGTCGTTTCCTCCGATCCCTACATGACTGGGAATCCAGTGTAAGACGACTGGGCGGTTTTGTCTTTGGAATTCCTGTAGCTGTGCGAGGATTGAGGTTATGATGTGGACGTTGTCTCTTGGTTTACTGTGTTGCAGCGCCTGCATGGCCGATTTCGAGTCCGTGTGAATTATGATGGACTTGTTGTGTTGTGTTGCAGCGTGTTGTAGGGCCTTTGAGATTGCTACCAGCTCTGTTTGTAGGGTGGAGCAGTCATTAGAAAGTCTCCATCGGAGGGTCTGACCTTGGGTGTAGAAGGCCGCTCCGGATGTATGATGTTTTGGATCCACCGAGTCGTCTGTGAAGTATGATGCTGCATCAGCCGGTGTCTCGGTGGCTATGGCTTCCAGAGTTATTTTTTTGAGGTCCTCCTTCTGGAGGTTGGCTTTACTATCGCCTAGGTCGGTAATTTTGAATGTGGCTGGTGGAGGGCTCCATGGTGGAGGAACTACGTAACCATTGTCTCGTGTGTCTTGGTTGTTCTTGACGAGTGTTTCTGCTTGCAGGTGTCGGATGACCTCGCTTGCCTCGTGCGACCAGGTGGCCCCTCGCACTCTGTGGTCGAGGTGGAGGGAGGCACTGATTCGAATTTTGGCAGCTGTGGGCTTATCTGATCTACAGATTTTGGCGAGGAGACCGGCTGTCACCTGCTTGACTCGTACTGCCAGGGGTGGTAGTTCGGTTTCCATTTGCAAATTGCAAATTCTGGTCCACATGGGTGCTCCGAGCATGGTCCTGAGAGCATTATTTTGGATGACTTCTAGCTTAGCTATCTAGTCTTCTCTCAGTCCAATGAGTGCTGGAGCACTGCCAGCGATCTGATGGCGGCCGTGTAGTAGGCTTTGAGCACATGGAGGTTTGCTCCTGCGGTTGTGCTGGTGAGCGACCTCATTATATTGTGTCTGCTCTTCGTCCTGTGCCTGAGATACTCGAGTTGCGGCTTGAAGGTGAGTTTCTGGTCAAACCAGATTCCAAGACACTGGTGGGTGTTGGTCCAGACTACCGGCGTGTTTTGTATGGAGAGCATCTTGTCTGGTGTGTTAGTGCAGATGGCCATTGCTTTCGACTTGGCTGGATTTATCTTGAGTCCAAGTTTGTTGCACTCCTCTTCTATAAGTTGGAGTCCGTGTTGCGTGTTGGCTAGTCTGTTTGATCCTCTTACTATAAGCTGTAAGTCGTCTGCATAGCATAGGAGCTTGGCTGTTTGTCTGAAAGGAAGTTTGACAAGATTTTCCATCAGGACATTGAACAGCATTGGACTGAGGATGCCTCCTTGTGGGGTTCCGTTTTCATGGACCCTGTAGCTTGAGGTTGCTCCCTGAAAGCGTACTCTTGCTTCTCTCTGTGTGAGGTAGTTCTGGATCCACCCCAGCAACCTTCCTTTGACGCCTTTTTCAGCGAGCGTCGTTGTAATGGCCAGTGGATTTGCTAGTTCGAAGGCCTTCTCCAGGTCGAGGAAGACCACCAGAGCTGGTTTGTAGTCCACTGTGCTGAGTATCTCGGCGATGTTGTTGCCTGTGCCGGTGTTCTCGGTGTAAGCAAAGCAACAACGCGACCCATTACGGTCAGCAGTCATTTTTTATCTCGAATCAGGAGAGGATGTTAAACTCCCCAAATTAATTCTTCCCTTAAGTCAGTTTGAATTACGACATAACATACTCCATAGGTCAAAAAAGACGCCAGAGGGTATTGTTTCTCAAATAGTCGTACCTGACACGTTGTGTGAAACGATTATTACATTGTTCCATGATGTTCCACAGGCAGGTCACCAGGGCCGTGACAATGCTTGGCGGAATTAAGAAAGAAGTATTTCTGAAACACAATGAAGAAAAACATAGAATTACACATTTTTAAATGTTTGGCATGTGCTCAACATAAAGGTTCTACAGGATCACCGGCCCCGATTCTACTGTAGTGGACGTCTCCCCTACAACTGCGTAGCCGCATTCCACCTGCTATGTCTTCCCTAGCAACCAAACTAGCGGCCCAAGGGGGGGGGGGGGCGTCACCAGATGCCACAGTATCCTAGCAACCAACCACCAGCTGCTACCGTTCCCTAGCAACGGAGTCAAAAGACCGGCGACTTCCCACGGTCTACTCACGGCTGCTGTGTATATAAGCTCTGTCTCTCCATTAAGATTCATTCTGCTCTCGGTTCCTGAACACGCAACACCTCCTCCAAGCAAGCTCCTCGCTGTCCCGTTCTCATTCAACCTGGAGGCCAGCAACAGGCAACATCTTCTCTAACGAAGCTCCTGCACATCTACCTCCTTCAACACGCTACTCACCGAACGTGTCTACTGAGCAGCTCCTCACCACACGGCATCTCCAGCACCAGACTGTCTCCCATATAACTTATATTATATAAGAAAACCACCACCTTAGAGTTTCCATCCATCCTGAGTGCTAGACAACATAATATCACGAAACCCTACACTACAATATCCTACACCAGACCGTCCGTTTGACACAGTCGCTATTGACTTGTTACTGCTCCCGAGGAGTCATCAGGGATCAGCGTACGTCTGAGTGTGTGTGTGAATCATTTTTCTAAATTCGTGGTCTTGGTCCCACTAAAAGATAAAACGGCCTATTCGGTGGCCTATGCATTAGTGATGAATCTTATATGTCCATTGTCCATATACTACGCCTAAAGTTCTTCTCTCTGACAATGGGACAGAGTTCAAGAATCAGCTAGTAGCACAAATATGTGCGCAATATGGAATTAAGCAAAGTTTTGTGACAGCCTATCATCCACAGGCTAATGGCCTTGTTGAGAGAACCAATCGCAAGATCCTGGAGATACTTCGCCCAATTGTGTGTGATTTGCAATACACATGGGAAGATTGGTTACCGCAGGTTGCAGCGTCTATTAATGGGTCGATTAATAGCTCTACGGTCAAATCACCCTACTACATTGTATATGGTACAGATAAACGTCTACCTTATGATGTACTTCCGGATACGCCCAACCCTGTTTATAATATGGATGATTTCGCGGTAAAACAAATCCTTGTTTTCACGGATATTCATACCCAAGTACGATCACACTTAGCAGAGTCCCGTGCTGAAATGATGGTCAAGCAACATAAACATGCTAAACCTGTCGTGTTAAACGTGGGAGATGCTGTTATGGTCCGAGAACCTGAAAGGAACTCCAAGCTTTCGGGTCCATTCCGCATTATTGCCAAAGAAACAGGCAAGAAATTTAAAATTTGGAAACCTAACACACAGATTGCAGATGTCGTGCATGCGGACCGTCTTGAGAAGACCCATGAGAATTTATTGCCCACAGTTGATGATGATGTGATAGACACCTCTTTACGGACTGTACAGAAGCAGAGAGTGCCAAATGACTATTGTATGAAACTTCGTTCTGCAAGTAGATATTAAAAAGTCTGTAATCTCTTCCAGAATGGCTTGGAACATCATTGTGTTGCTTCTACTGTGTTGTGGAACCGTTGTGTTGACAGACATGTCCACATCCGTCCTCAAACCAGGTGCGCTTGTTGCACCCCTTGGACGCGTTCTCATAGTTGAGGACGTGGTGAACATCAAGTATGAGTTACATGGACTGCCCCAGCTTCCCTGTCAGATGGAAAACGTTGACGCCCAACTACAATCAGCATTGGACATCCTTCATGGTCTCAGTACAGCTACTAATGTATCGATGGTGGTTGCACAAACTATGGACCTTCTACACTTTCGTCTCATGTGTACTGCGCACATCATTGTCATCCCTAAAAATCCCATCTAATTCATATTACGCTACATAACATTCAAATGCACAGCGCTTGTAGAACCCCAGAAAACGGGAAACATTGAGAAAGGACAACTCCCCTACTCAAGGTTCCTAGACCATGTGTGGTATGGTACCCAGGTATAATTATATCATATCAAGTGTATGTATTCATAGCATTAAGGATCACTCAGGGTAGGCATAAGATGAATGTTAAAGTCCAGTTGAGCCGGACTAGGGTACTGTAAGACTAAGTGTGGAGCAGGGTTTGAAGGTCCTACTATTTACGTCTGTGAGCGTGTAGCGAACCTAACTCCAACAGATATCATATGAAAATACATGAGAACAATGATCGGGAAAAAGGGATAAATGTATCAGAACTATGTGAGGTGTTGACAGTGATCTAGAAACTATACTGGAAAGGAAATATCGTGTATGCGTCGGTATGAATTTAATACACCTCGTAGCCTCACGTGACATATACCCACGACAGGTACAGTGATCAGAGAATCTGAGGTCTGTGTTCAAATAGTGCACTGTGTGAGAGGAGGATCCCTCATTACAGTTTTTAAGTGAAGTTGATACACCCCCGCCATGATCATTCGGCTTTTGTTTCAAGGCGCGTCATGTACCCGCCTCAGATGCCCGTTGATATTAAAATCCCAGGCATTTAACCAAGCACTAGCAAACCAAGACCTGACCTTAGTGTATAAGTTAGGATTAATATATGTGTTTATAAGAAATGAGTGACAATATACCGTAAAGTGTTCAGGGGAGAACCATAAGAAACAAAAATGTAAATTGAGGATTGGAAACTGTAGGCCTATGTGACGAGAAGCGGCGGGAAGCCGGCCTTAGTCTTTCCCGTTCTGCCGTCAACACAGGTCAGTGTCCTAGCGGGCTATATCCCGCCCTACAATTAAGGTTGATAAATAACAGTGACTACAGTTTAAAGCTTTGCCGGATATATAAGTGTGATAGGGATGTGTTAAGGGATGGGATAACCGCCCGTCAGGCATTATTGCTTAGTCTTTCCCGTTCTGCCGTCAACACAGGTGCCACGTGGTTGGGGTATCTTGCCGCCCGGCCGCCATTGTCTCCTGGAGCGCCACACCAGGTGGGGAATTACTCCCCACTATACCAGTCCACTATGAACCGGTGGATTCCCAGCGCACCACTCCACATGAATAGTCACAACTAAGGAGACCGTGAGAAACTGCGGTCGTCACTTGGAGCGACCTATAATACCAGGCGTAGAAATAGTGCTGGTATGTCTCTAGGTCAAGCCCTCGTCCTTACCCACCGAGGGCGGTGTGCGAACGAGGGGCCCGTTGTGTAGACCTAAAAGTCACAAGGAGTCACATACTTGCAGGTATGGAGTGTAACAGGTGTGTTGCGATGGTGCTACTATGTATGATAACCGACGGTGCTACAAGCCACACCAGTGGCACAGTCTGATGTGTAAGGGATATTGTAAGAAGGAACGACCGAGATACGGCGTTCACCGTGTTGTGCAATAAGTGGGTGGATGTCCCGCCAGTAATGTAGGAGTCTGGGGCCCAGTTGGGTAACCAAAATTCCGTTGTTCTTCTGAGGAAGGCCAATTCATGTATGTTTTTTTTACCAGTGTGTTTTATAAGAAATAAATCAATGAAGACATGTTATGGTTTCACCCTTCTTTACCCTTATCGATCTGATCAATGGAAAACCTAACCCAATGCCTAGTCCGCTCTGCCCGCTACCTAACGAGCTAAATACTGTCCAGAGGGGGTCTGGTGGCAGCGACCCTTAGACATTAAGATTAGAGTTAAATTATCCCCTTAGATTTAGTGACCCCAGTCTGGCAGTATACATGAACCTTCGCAAGTTTCTCGTCGCTGTTGGAAAAAGAATACCAGCGTCTGAAGTTGATCTTGCAAAAGAAGTGCGTTCTCAGACACGACGAAAAAGGGGTTTACTTAATTTTGTGGGTCTTATCCAAAGCGCTCTGTTTGGCACGGCAACGGCCGACGATGTAGCTAAATTGGGGGACCGAATGAACATTGTCGATCAAGCTGTATCTCAGCAGAATTGCGTTATCTCTCAAACATTTCGTGTGATTACTGCTTTAGAATCAAAAGTTAATGCGATAATATCGGAGTCTAACCATATATCGAGGGTTGTTAATAAGTTACATAAATCAATGCCGACGTTAGAGTGGCTCCTTTATTTCACAGAGTATTTGCATGCTGCGGAAATTTCAGTTCAGAAAGTTGTAACCTGTAAAAACGAACTAATTGACAGCATTGTAGATGCAGGGATATGGCGTGTGGACGCAAAGCTTGTGCCTGTGCAGACGCTTCTTGATGCTTTACAAATTGCCAAGTTGCAGTATCACTTAACTCCTATTTTTAATGATAATGAGGTAGAATATTATTTCCCTCTGTTGGAGTCGACTCTCACGCATAGTGCTATTCTCATCCACATTCCTATGCGAGGGCAACATCAGTTTAATGCATGGCATTTAGAACCCTTCCCCTGTTTTGTTAATGACACACTGTATACTCTGGATAGGCCTAAAGAACTTTTCTTTATAGATGAAGATTATTCTTTTTGGCATTAGAGGATCCTGAGATACTGTCACGGTGTAAGTCGTCATATCTACACCTACACGTATGTCCAGCCTATATGTTCGCGTTTATTCCTGCTGCAGAGGAAATATGTGAATTGGCAGTCATACAAACAAATGTACGCACAGCACTTGCGCAATGCAGCTATAGGCCAGTTAGTGTCAAAACTGTTTCACGCTCATCTCCACAATGTGCAGTATTTATTCTTTCCAACTACAACTACTGTTATTTTAAAATGCCATGATGGTGTTAAGCAACTAGTTGTGAAAGGTCATTACATGGCTCCGGATTATTGAGAAATCACTTGTGGTTCATTATGGACCTTGCCTACTCATCAGCACTTTGCCTTAAATATAAAACTCAAGTCTGCTTTAATTCCACTTCCAGTCATGAATTTCACTGTAAAGGATATTAAGAGTGTTTCAGAGAAATTAAAGGTAATTGCATTCTTGAAGGAGACAAAATTTGCTGATTTGAATAATAATTTGCCATTTTATTTATCACGGGAATTTGCTATATCTGGTCTCACAATTCCCACTATTATGTTAATTTTGGCAATCATGTTTCTGTTTTGTTATTATAAGTCATTGTCATC
The DNA here is from genome assembly GCF_018991925.1 of Homarus americanus. NCBI lineage: Eukaryota > Metazoa > Arthropoda > Malacostraca > Decapoda > Nephropidae > Homarus > Homarus americanus. The sequence continues at coordinate 10,388,200 of NW_024715228.1, forward strand.
CAAAATGAAGATTGTACATAACATTTTAACCAGTAAGACACTAAAGTATAGGGCTCCTGTAGTAGATAAAACACCTACAGTCGTTGAATCCCCAGCTTAGTGTCTACACCTTTGTTTATGACATGGTTACGGTTGTATAGGATGTACTGTACTCTGTGAGCTTATTTAGGCCTCACGGAGCTTCGCCGGTGGTGACCGAGCGATGTAATGGCCCGTCTCATCAACAGAAGTATTATATAAATGGGTTATTTACATCTGATTTATATTCAGATTCATCCCCTGTAATTTTCCACTAACTATGAGGACATGAACTGAACACGTGAACAGTAGCTTTCCCAAGAGGGAGAAGCCCATATGTCAGCATCTATGTAAGCATGCACCAAGGCGATGCCTGTAGTCAGTCACTCGCACCAACTAATATCGAACGGACGTTGATTCACGTTTATATACAAACGCCGTCCCTTTCTCATCACACTCATAAAAAGTGGAACTTACGGTTGCTCTACACTAATAAAACAAGAAATTTCAATTGGGTTTCGTTACTAAAGCCCAATACAATATATGTGAACCAACCTGGTTAATTGGGACTTAACCAACCGGTTCATCTCTGTTCTGTCTGTCTTCCTCTGCCTGCCTGTCTTCCTCCATAATATCCTCAGCTGTAGGCATAACTGGTTCCAACATAGCCAGTATGTCGTCCTTTGTCGTCTCGTCGAACCCTCGTCCTGCCACACGCCTTGCCTCCTCTGCCACCAACTCAACTTCTGCCTGGACAGAATGCGGTTCCCCTGGCACTTCCTGTCGTCGGTCCTCAGGCAAACCCTCTAACACATTTCTCCAGGTGTGGTTTACGGTCACTGGGGTCACTGCATCCCAACACTCAACCATTAAGTCGATTGCTTCCTTGACGTTAAATGCCCGCCAATACTGCTTGACTTGCTGCTCTGCCTCTGTTTCTACATCCCCCCTCCTTCCTTCTCCTCTTGGTCCTCCTCTTCCTCACTGTCGACCAGCATCTGCACAGCATTTTCGTCCTCAGTTACAAAACGCACCCTCCTGAATTGTGTATGGGAGTAAGCAGCCTCGACACATGAGATTATTTCCATGTCCATCGGCTGGAGGAGAGATGTCGTATTAGGGGGTAGAAATTCGACTCGTATGTTCGGATGAGCTGATCGTAGTAGAGGAGAATGGCCGGGAGCGTTAACTAGCAACAAGAGAATGTTGAAGCGGATGTGGTCACTGGTAGTTAGTGGTCCTTGTTTTATTTGGTAATTCAGGAAAGCCTTGTTATTGGTGAAGACTTTGTCTGGGGTTGTTGTTTTGTTAATGCCAATGAATGTGGTGAAGTGTGTGTGGTCCTAGGTGGATCAACTTCCCTGTGTTCATTATGGCTAAATTAAACTCAAACGAGGAGGACCATCCACAAACACTCATCGGAGGAGGAGCATCTATGACTACTTGACTGGAGAAGGGACCATCCTTAACCACTCACTGGAGGAGGACCATCCATAGCTACTTGACTGGAGGAGGACTTTCCTTAACCACTCACTGGAGGAGGAGCATCCACAACCCCTGACTGGAGGAGGACCATTCACATTCACTAACTGGAGGAGGACCATCCACATTCATTAACTGGAGGAGAACCATCTACAACCACTCACTATAGTACCACCTGTTCTTGCCAAGGAGCTTAGTGGAATCTACACCCTGGAGTGTGTTGGGACCTAAAGTAATGGGAGGGGGTGGGACAACGTCGGAGGAGAGGTTGATGTGCATAGCCATGGTCTTGGTATGGTTGATGGTGACGTGGTTGTTGGTGGCCCACTTTTGGAGACTGTTCAATAAATCCTGAAGGGCAGTATAGTCGGGAGCAGAATTGTTGGCACTGATCCCCATGGTGGAGTCGTCGACATATTTCCAGCAAGCAGGGGTTTCTCTTGGGGCATCATTGATAAGCATAAGAAAGCATAGTGGTGACTTGGGGGATGCCACAGGTGAGTGACTGAAAGGTGGAGGCAGCCCTTTGGAAGCATATAGTTTGGCGTCGGTTACTGAGGAAGTCTGTAAGCCATAGTATAAGACTTTTTCGAAACCCGAGGTCGATCGCTTTGTTGATGATTAAATTGTCGTCGACTAGGTCAAATGCCTTGGTGAAGTCAATGAAGGCGACAGCTACAGACGTTTTTCGTTTTTCCAGATGGTGGTATATGTAGTCGAGAAAGTTGACAAGACAGTGAGTGGTGGAGGAAGTTTTCATATTACCAAATTGCTGAGGATCTACGGCGCCTGCAATATCAGCCCAGTCAAACACAAAACTTTCACAGATTAAGCTGGGTATTGGAGTGATTGCAATGGGTCGTAGCTGATTTAAGGATTGTGGGCTGGTTGACTTGGGCACTGGTGACACATATGAAGTCTTCCTGTCAGCTGGAAGACAGAGCTTGGATTTCCCTGACCCATTCATTCACCTTTCCCGTTACGTATTCGATCTTGAAGTCCGTCGTGCCGATTACTGCCCCTAGGTGTCTTTGGCCATCCTTTGTTATTTTGACCTCACTTCCACCGAACACCTCCATTGCCCGTTCATAATGTTCTGGCTTCACAATGAGGAAGGACTTGCTGGCATTTAGGTGGTACCCTATTTGTGGTTGATGTTATCAGGTCCCACCACTTTTTGATGTCCTCCACTTTTCCTGCTCCTGTAAGGTCGTCAGCATACGCCACTTGCTTGACCTCGGTTGTTTCAAATTTTATTGTGTGTTGGAGCACGGATAGGTCTATTGCATATGTTGCCATTGCAACAGGGTCCCCCTGCCTTGTTCTCTCAGTGGCAAGAGGTACCGGTATGGCCAGCATACGGACAGAACTAGACAATGTGATATAGTTGTGGGCACAATTAGGCTAGGATACAGACACATCTGGCAAGTTAGTAACGCTGTACCCATACCAGAACACTCAGCATGTAAACTTTGTGATAAACCTTTAAACCATACACTTAAACACTATATTATTGAATGTGACATTGTCAAAGATTTCAGGCCCCCTGGCTTATTGTATCATGAATTTTGTAATTACTACATTGAATTGGGGGTGCTTGAGGACATTCTTGCTGTTTATCCAAAATTTGCTAGCCCACGCTGATTAGTCTTCAGTTAGAATATGTCGTCCAATGTATATGAACCACTGTCCTGCTTGGCAGTGAACAGTGACATCACCCACATGAATCTGACCTATATATAATGTTAATGAATGATGTATTTCTTTGTGTATCAACCTTTGTCCTGTGTGGCAGTGAGAAGTGATACCACCCTCAGTGTCAAAACCTGACTGAATTACTCAGAATAGACAAACTGTACTCCAAACTTTGTCAATGAATTTCTTAAACTAAAAAACTCCCTCAGTTGACTGTATGATGGTATCACCTCTTAGAGCCTTGATGTTTACTATATAGAGGTCTGATAGATTCCTATAGGAGTTTTCAACATACATTGCAAAGCTTGGACACTTGTTCTTGATGTTGTGCAGTATGGCCTTGCGGTTAAGTATGTTGAATGCTTTGGAAGCATCAACCAGGAGAAATGCCTCACAATCACGCTGCTCAGATATCGTTCTCATGGCATGAATGGCAGCTTCCCCTCCAGCCTGGTGGCCAGCACAAACTTGCAGGTTCCCTGCTGCTGCCCTGACATCATCCTTTACCACCTCCATTATGCATTTTCTGATGATCCGCCTCAGCACTTCCCCCACCCCTATAGGCCTACATCCTGGATTCTTATCCAGGGGAATGAGGCGACAGGCCGTCAGAGCGTGGAAGTGTTGGCAGCACGAGGTTGCTATCTTTCTTGCAAGGGTGGCAATGGCAGTGCAGAAATCACTTGCTATAGGGCCAAACTTGTTAGTGCTGAGGATAACTCAGCCCCTCCTTGAGTTTTCAGTGCTTTTTTTCACACCATCCCTCCTGTTATTTTCTTGAACAGGACAGCATTTGGTGGGTTATAGTTACCCTGGAACTTGATGCCTTCTTCTTCACTTGCAGAGGAATGTTTTTCCTTCAGTTGTTTTAATGTCTCTCTGTTTATTGGCACCACCGGAGGATTCCTCCGTGAGAGATCTGACCGCCAAAGACACATTTTGTTTCCAAACTTTCTTGCATCGTCATTGGTGTTTTGCTTTCCGTCTCCTATAAATTTTAGTCTTTCTTGCAGTGTTTTTGCTTCACATAGGAGATCATCAAGGGCCCTATTCTGCCACATTGTCAATCTTCTCTTCATTGCTGCCACATTTTCTTTGTGCTTAGTCCTTGTGTGTGTCCTCTGACAGAATAGATGGGGTATTATTGCCAGTATTTGAAGAGCTAAAGGGGAGAGGAAGCAGTCCTGAGTATACTCGGTTACTCTTTTATGAGGCTACTACTACTACTTAACTTTTTTTAACGTGGCCTCCAGCCTTCCCCAATAGGCACACCTTCACCGCCATTTTATTACCTTATAATTAAATATTCTGTGTTGAGTTAGTTAAGCCGCATATCTATGCAGTATTCATTGACTGTTGCCTCAAAGTTAATATCTGCGACCGTTGTCGAATTTGGGGCCAATGATCTCGTTCCCCTGAGGCAAAGCAATGCAGACCTTAGCAGAGAGAAGGGCAGTCGACATCTCAACTAGGCTGCAACGTAACTTCGGGGCTGATGCTTCTGTCTGCATAACACCTCGGCCAGTCTTGCATAGAAACATCTTGCACTTGGTCCCATCCCACCAGAGGTGTGAACACCAGAGGAGCGAAGCTGCCTTGACCAACATTCTGAATTCTCTCCCTATATTCCCTGTTCTTTTCATTCTCATTTCTCTTGTGTGCAGCATCGACAGCTAGGTTACAGTGACATGTAGCCATGGGGTAGAAAATCCTTATGTCAAAGAAGGCTCACTGTCCCCGCGTCCAGAGTCCTCGAGCACTGACGTCCACACGAGCTTCGTTGGATGTGTTTGAAGTCCTGTGATGGAGTTCTCATGTCATGGTCACGTTGAAAGCTAGTCTGTTTTAACTAATGATTCTTATTACACTCCACGACTGCAAAACATTAATGGGTAGCTGGTTAGCTATCCCTAGGAAGAGACGCGTTTTTCCCATTCGTTTTACAGTCAGGATCCCTCTCTAAGCCCCACCTTTGTGAAGACAGTTGTCACTACGTTTTATTCCCCTTTCTCTTGGCAAGCTCAATCTTGAATTAGTTTGTGTAAATCAACTCAAGTAATTCGCCAGACCTTTGTCAACTGAGGGTCATCCTTGAATGAGTAACAGTTGGTTTGTTTGTGATTTCTGTCATTGCATGAGTAGCGATCGCTGGCAACTCAGGGGTATATAACCACGAGCGGGAAGGAGAGACGTCCTCTCCAACTTTGCTCTGCAGGCATGTAGATGTGTTCCCTAGCCATTCAGTTTGATTCAGTCAATTGTAGTGATTATCAGTGTTCATGCTTTAACAGTGGAATTGTCATTCACCCAGTGTAAGAAGTAACGTAAAGTAAATGTCGTCTGACGTTGCGAGACGAAGGATTTGTTGTGATTGTGTTGTCCATGCTTCCCCCCCGTGACGTCCTCTCCAACTTTGCTCAGCAGATCCAGGGTGGGCTTATTTGAACACCCCACCAGCCGCCCCAGCCGGTGGATAACCAGCAGGGATCAATATATAGCCGATGTCGGTGATTCGACATGATTGAGACGGCAGGTCCGCCTCGTGGGCCTCAGACCCCAAACTCGCCATGTGTCTGGCTTCCACCGACCACAACAGCAGTCGTCAGTTGTTAAAGGCGCCAGTGCTATAACCTGGGACATGCCTTGGAGTTATATGGCCCACAGTGTTTGTTGTATATGTTGGGGATAATTAATTGGAAATAATTATCCCATGTTGGGTAGTGGATCCATGTATTTGTTGGTTTCAGTATTAACATGTTGTATGCTGTGAGTGCATCTCATATGCACTACCAACAGTCTGTGAAGTATCATAAGTAAGTTTGTCTTGTAACTGTACTGTAATGCCACGTACCACCAGTAGGTGTGAGAAGGAAAGTAATCTGCAAGGAGTTGTCATGTAACTATGTAATGTGAGTAAATACAAGGAATTGGTCCTTGTAACTGTAATGTAACGTAGCACCAGTAAGGTTGTGAGAAGTAAGAGCACAGGATCTGAGTCATTTGCAGTTGAATAGAGCCAGGAGTTGCACCTTGAAGTTATATGTTAATAATCTCTTTTTCCCTTTGATTTCATACAAATAAACCTGTTCTTAGAGTATTTTAGGAGTATTCATTTTTCCCCACAGTGTTTCACCTTTATTTCTGTCCAAGTGACTGGATATCAGAATTACAATACCCATGTGCCTTAGACCCTCGACATGCTACCAAAAAGAACTGAGGTTATGTAGTAACCAGTGAACTGAAGTAAGTAGAAAGAACAGTTGAATTGAAGAACTAAGAGAAGTAAGTAAGAGTAAGAAAAGATAAGGGCGTTGTGAGAGCAGAGAGAACCGCCGCTCATACACTCACCATCCAATGGAACTTCCACAGTGGTATCATGGTAGATTTCCTTCAGCATGTTTGCTGTGAGATCCCATACTTCGTCATGCATCATGCATACGATGCCCCTTTTCTTACAGCCCATGGCATGGTCGATGTCGTAGGATGAGCCAAACATGCATTGTGAGGACAAACCTTCTACTGGTCAACCATACCTTAGAATAATGGCATCTGTAAATTCTTGTTTATTAAGCCTGAAGCCTTTTACCCTTATCGGCAATGTTGTTAGCCAGTTCGAGGCGACCAACTCCTGCGCTATAGCTACTTTTTTTTAAAGTTCTCTGACAATTGCAGCATCAACTGTTGAAGTTTATCACTTTGGGTGTTCAACCGTTCTTTTACTTTTAGTTTTATCCTCTTTACCACTGACCGGCTCTTTTTCCGCTTGGGCGATAGATCACGTCTCATTTACTTTTCCTTTTCTTTTATCCTTTTCACCAAATGATCAGCTCTTTAGCTGCTTGGGTGATCGGTCACGTCTCTGTTATGCACTGTTGGCAAGTAATGGGCATGCACCGGATCCTGACTGTACCTGAACCTGCTCCAGTGTTGGTCAAGTCTTGTCTTGAAAGACCTCACACTCGGTGCCGTCACAACACTTTCTGGTAGATTGTTCCAAGAGTTCACAACTCTCACTCCGAAAAAGTTTGCCCTCACAGTTTTCTGGACATGCGGTTTCTTCAATCTTGAACTGTGACCCCTTGTGGGGCGAGCGTCCGCCAGCTCCAAGTAAGAACACTTGACTAAGTAGGGCCGATTGAGATGCTTATACACCTCAATTAGGTCACCCCTTGCCCATCTGTAGTATAAGCTAAGCAAGTTCAGGCACTCCAATCTCTCAGGGTAGCTGAGGTGCCGAAGTGCAGGCACCAGTCTGGTGGCCCTCCTTTGAACATTTTCAACCAACTGACAGTCCCAAGCATATCTTGGGGACCAGACGGGGTGACAGTACTCCAGATGGGGAAGCACTTCATTCTTGAAGATCTTTATGAGGGACGGACCATCTAGATATCTGAACGACCTTCTTATAAGACCCAATAATTTATTTGCCTGATTTACCTTCTTCTTGCAATGACCTGAGAACTTCAGCTCATTGTCAACATACACACCTAGGTCCTTCTCACATTCAGTCTCAAATAGTGCAGTTTCTTCATCCCGTTGGGACATATGATACGCCTCCTTACCGTTGGTACGCCCCAGGTGCATCCTCTTGCACTTCATGACAATGAATCTCAGCAGGCATTTCTTCGACCATTCATTGAGCCCACAGAGGTCCTGCTGCAGCTCTTCGCAGTCCGCTTGGTTTTGATTTCCCGAAAGAGCTTGGTGTCATCAGCAAACATTTGTATGGAGGAGTGTTCAAGGTCAGGCATGTCATTTATGAAACAAACAAACAACAGCGGACCCAATACACTGCCCTGTGGTACCCCGCTTGTGACAGGTATGGATGATGATTTCGTGCCATTAATCACCACACACTGCTTACGGTCATGTAGAAAGTCTTCTATCCACGCTAGGACATTTCCCCGAATTCCGTACCCTTCCAGTTTGATTTTCAGCCTTTCGTGGGGTACACTGTCGAAAGCCTTGGCAAAATCTAGGTAAATATTGTCGATCTTACCACCCAGTTCCAGAATATGGGTCCAAATATCCACTACCTTGAGCAATTGTGTTAAGCAGGAGCACCCCGGCATAAAACCGTGTTGGCAATCCTTTACAAGGTTGTTTCGAAGTAGATGTTCCATTGCGGCATCTCTGATAATACTCTCAAGTACTTTACATATTATGCTGGTCAGGCTCACCGGTCTATAGTTGTTCGTGGAGTGACGATCGCCCTTCTTGAAGATAGGACTCACATAAGCCACTTTCCATTCACTGGGGACCTTTTGTTCATCCAGGCATCTACAAAACAGGATCTTCAGGGGCTCGGCAAGCTCGTTGCACATCTCTCTAGCACTCTAGGATGTACCATGTCAGGGCCGGGACTCTTATGGACCTTTAGCTTTGACAGTTTATTTCTAATACCCTCTTCTGTGAACACAATGTGGGTCAGTGCTGTGTCAAACCGTCTGTCCTCAAACGCAGGAAGGTTAATTGCATCCTCTCTTGTGAACACCGAGGAAAAGAAGTTGTTCAATGCCTCAGCTTTATCCTGGTCAGAATCTGCGTAACTACCATCTTCAAGCCTCAGGTCTGATACTCCTACTCGCGTTTTTAATTTCGACTTGCATAGCCGTAAAATGCCTTTATGTTTAACTAGACCTCGTTTGCAACCAGTCTCTGGTAACTCCTTTTCAGCCCTTCTCCACTCTGCCTTTGCTTGGTTTCTGGCTCTTGCATGCATCCAACTGTCCTGCTCATCGGTTGACCTAACCCATGTCTTGAATTTCTGGGTTTTCTTCTTAACTTTCTCGACCGCCGCATGGTTCATGTGGAGGGATCCCCTCATATTCCTAGAGGCACTGGGTTTGGTCTTGGGTATATATTTATCGATCAAATGGGTCACTTTACTAGTTATGATATTCAGCGTAGTGTCTGCGTTCTTGTGCCTTAATGAGTCAGGCCAGTTGATACTCCTCTTCTCTTCCCTCATTCCATTTTAATTTCCCTTGTAATGTTTGCATCTTGGCCTGGCCTTATCTTGAACTAGGTAACAGTTAAATCTGAATGACAACACTATTTGGTGACTGGTGCCAGTTTGGCCACCATACCCTCCTCGTTTGTTATGAGGAGGTCTGGTGACTTGGGTGTTTGCTCCCCTCTGTAATGTGTTGGGTCTCTAACATGTTGGAACAGAAAATTATCTCTCAGAGTTTCTACAAAAAGAGTAGCAGGATTATTCAAGTCATTCGGGGTGGACTCGTTTCTCCAGTCGATGTCGCCATAGTTAAAGTCCCCCATGATAATGAGGTGGCTGGGGTTGACCATCGCCGCATTGTTTATTAAGGTTCTTAAGTTCCTTTGATTTAGTGGGCCACAGTTTGGGGATCTGTAGATACACCCGACGATAAGTAAGTCCCCTCCCTTTAATTTAATTTTACACCACTTGGACTCTTCAAAAACATCCTCTCCCTGTACCCTCGCCTGGCTGGCTCTAAGGTCTTGCCTAGCGTAGATAACCACACCCCTCCTGCAGGATTCTTGAGTTAGGTTCGTAAATGAGTCATATCCAGCAATACTGAACTCACATTCCTCTGGGTCGATTCTCCTGTTCTTGTACAACAGTTCTACAACTCCTACAATATCTGGTTGGTGTACTCTTAGTAGTGTTTCAAACTCCTCTCTCTTATCAAGGAACGTGTCAGTATTAGTGTACATGACATTCAAGCCAGAATTTGTTCTCGGTAACGTCTCTGCTCTTAGTAATAAACCCGCTCCACCCACATTCTCAGAAGCTGCAGCATTTGCTAAGTACACTGTATTTTGCAGGGTGTGGTTAAAAATGTCATTGTTTACACGGCGCTCGTTCCCTCCTGTCCGGTAGGCTGAGCTGGTGCCGCCTCCCGGGTGGGGGGTTGAGTGGGTGGAGGGTGCACTGCTGCCCCCTGGCCCTGTGTCGGCACACTTGTTTCCACTACCCTCCCCCTGAGTATAACCCATGTGCACCTGTCCCCGTTCCTCCTCGACTCCTCCCTCTTCTGCTTCAAGTCCTGCAGGAGCTTCTTGTGCTGTTCCCTCTGCATTACCGTGCGGTCTGGGTGAATAAATACATCCCGAAATGCCTCGCTCCTTGCTAAGTTTTTTGCCTGCCGAATAACTTGCCATTTCTCCTCCTCACTCCCTAGTGTGATCCTGAGGGGGCGAGGCTTAGCCCCCTGCTTTTGTCCCAGTCTCCTCACATCCTGAGGGGTTGCTGGAATCTTCAGAACCTCTGTGCAAATATTTTGAAACAGCACCTTGTCGTGTGTTTCCTTACTCACAGTTCCCTCTGCCTGGCTCTCTGGGACTCCAAAAACTATTACATTGTTCCTGCGCTGGAGCCGTTCCTGGTGTTCCTCCTCTCCCCTAACAGTAGGTGCGTTAATTTTCATTTCTTCGACACACTTTTTCAGAGTCCCAATCTGCTGTAGAACCTGTACTGATTCTGCATTACTCTCCGCCCCCCCCCCCGTGGCCCTCCTAATACGTCAGCATAACTCCTCTTAGCAACCACCTCCATTCTATTAGCTACTTCCTCAGTCTTAGCAAGGATCTCTTTCTCAACTTGCTCCAGTTTGTCAACCAGCAGGGCTCCTGCTTCATCTATTTTCGTCCCTAGAGAACTCGTTCCCTTATGGATTGCAATCGCTTCATTCACCTTGACTATGCAGCCAGAGCAATACCAGCAACAGCCATCATGCTTTACGGCAGTTAGTAACTTCCTAAACGTTGCATTAGTTAGGCCTGTATCCTCCATATCCGACGTCTCCCTGCAGTAATCACATATCAAACTCATGGTTGTTGTTGTTGTTGTGGGGGGGGGGGTGCAGACTGTGTATAAATCTACACCTATTTCAAAAAAATAAAGAGAGAAAAAGTACTTAGCTACTCTCTGTTGCCTATAGAGTTGTCGTCTGCGACTGCGTACACTGTATCTCCCTGTGAATGGTGTATTGTAGGCACAGTTTCAGTCCTTGAGAAAGCACACAATCAAAATAAAATTTAAAGTCTCTGTGGCACCTATGACACGACTTGGTTTCAGCTGGCACGGTGCCTTTCCAGCTTGCTTGCTAGTGAGCGCTCACTTTAAGTTATTTACAACTTCAGCGGTCACTGATGACACTATGAACTATCACTGTGTACACTGTATCTCCCTGTGAGTGGTGTATTATAAACACAGATTCAGTCCTTGAGAAAGCACACAAACAAAATAAAATTTAAAGTCTCTGTGGCACCTATGACACGAATAGGCTGGCAGTTGTCCTTACCAGCTCGATTGCCAATATGTATTCACTTTAAGTTATTTATAGTCTCTTCTGCATTCACTGATGACAACTATGAACTGATTTAACTGAAGGCACAGTACTACACTCCCTGGTTGGCCTTTATCACAGCCGTGACCACAACACCCTAAAAAATAAAATAAAATAAAAGCTTTGTCATGTGGCAGTGATTGTGTGGTTATAGGCCTGTGACCCTGGCTGTACCTCCAACTCGGTGGAAATTGAGTTTTCAAAAATACAATCGTGTCTAGCATGAAAAGTCCTACATCGATTTACACTTTCACCTCACTAAGACGATCTTGACGAACTTATGTAATCACTGTCCAATTTCTGCCGCTCGTGTGTGCCTTCTTTCAAAAGAGGCTCAAAGCTGCGATGCTACCGTCCTAGTTGTACTGCCCATTTTAATTTTTCAAGGAAGGTCATCGGGCATGACTGTGGAAAAATTAATCTCTTCCTGACACGACCAACTTCACCTTGTGTGTGTTCTTGTCTGCTTCCTTCAAATTCCATACTTTGCTCTGTTCTTGATCCATTCTCCACTATCTCCTTTCTGTTATTTCCATTATTATTACCACCCACACACGTTTTTTGTCCTAGAATTTTTTGTCTCTTCTCCTCTCTCACTTCTTTGCTTTCACTGTCCTCTTGCCAGCTTGTCTCCCTCATCCTTTTAGAACTTTCTTTCTTTTTCACTACCTCTTGTTGTAGCTGTATTTTCTCACTTTCGAACTTCCCTTGTGCTTCATCACTCGTATTAGACTCATCACTACTCAACTCAAGGTCTTCAAGAACTTCGTCCAAAACTATCTTTTCTTTACTCTTCCATGTAGAGTTCTTAAGCGATAATTCACTTTCCATGGGGCAATGCTGACATCCCACAACACCCAGCTAGGAGTGCTGGGACCCCGAGCAGTTATTTTCGTGTGGTAAACAGTAAGTTCCCAACACCAAAGTTGCTTGACGATACTTATCTTATCCTCAGGTCCTTATACACAAGTAGGTAAGTCAATATATCCTTCAGATAATGTAATAGGCTCGAAAACATCCCAAATTTGGGAGCTAGCACTCACAGCTGTGTTTACCAGTGCCCGCCACCCAACCGAGCAGGAGCGTAGTCTTTGCTCGAATGTTGTCTGCTTGACACACTCGACAGACTGATGATAATATCACACAGACCATCTACAGTACACTGATGGATCTCTTAACACCGCCTGTGGGAGGGCTGGAAGTGCTATTGTTGTGACTCAACCTGACGGTAATATAATTGAGAATGGAGTTAGAATTAACAACTGGGCATCCACTCTACAAACTGAATTAGTTGCCATACTCACAGCTATTAAATTCATTGAAACCACTGTTACTGACAGTCTCATCATCACTGACTCTCTATCCTCACTACTTGCCCATGACACCCTCGAATCAGGTTGTCACGCTCTTGTCTCTGAAGCTAGATTGATTTACAGATTGCCCCGGAGGGGGCTAGTTTATTGGGCACCCCCTTACATCCTGTGCAAGGTGAAGCGCAGAAGCGTTTACAGTGCCCAACTGGGAAGCATGCGGAGTTCATGCTTGCCTTTATGACTCATGCATTAAGGGCGTAAAAGGCCCGAAGGGTCATGGGTTTTGTCAGCAAGTTACATAAAGTGACAGAATGATGAGTGTGTGTGGGGGAGGAAATTCCCGGTACATTTCATCTGTTTATAGCAAAGCGTGGCAGGTCCCTAATAATGTCAAGTGCCAGGCCTGTGACTAGGAGGAGGGATATCTGGACAAGGAGGGAAGAGGTGTTGGTAATGGCTGGGGACCTGTAGGAGGAGGTCATAGGGCAAGTGAGGATGTAGTGAGAGAGGGTGTGAGAGTCGGGTTGGCCACAAGGTTTACAAACAGTGCGGCCGGGCTCAGGGTTGCCAATGTACTCCCATAGGTACCTGTACCCTAGGCACAGTCTCATGTATATAATCTGTTGAGATCGAGTCAGAGATTGATACTCTTTGTAGTGGCGGTTGGAGTCACCGGTTACAGCGTCATAGTGGCATAGTGTGACGCTGCCCCTTTGTTTCAGGTGTGTCCATTTTACGTAGAATGCTCACGTAAATGTGAATAACAAAGTGTGAGGCCAGACATACTGCCTCACACGCCTGTACTCACGCAGTTGTGAATAAGTTACCCTTTATGTATAGAACTAAACAAATAATGTAATTGAAATACTGTGTAACATTCAGCGCCATAATATCCTGACAACGGGGGTTAATTATTATGACCCGTTGTAAACTCTATTCTGTAATCCTTTTGCGCTACCGCTCACAGGATGAGTGTGGGGTGCACAATAAAGTAGCCGCTGTAAGCGGCAAAATCAAAATCAAAATCAATCCCTTGCCCGTCTGTAGTATAAGCTAGGCAAGTTCAGGCGCTCCAATCTCTCAGGGTAGCTGAGGTGCCGAAGTGCAGGCACCAGTCTGGTGGCCCTCCTTTGAACATTTTCAACCAACTGACAGGCCCTAGCATATCTCGGGGACCAGATGGGGTGACAGTACTCCAGATGGGGAAGCACTTCACTCCTGAAGATCGTTACGAGGGACGGACCGGCTAAATATCTGAACGACCTTCTTATAAGACCCAATAATTTATTTGCCTGATTTACCTTCTTCTCGTAATGGCCCGAGAACTTCAGCTCATTGTCAACATACACACCTAGGTCCTTCTCACACACAGTCTCAACTCGTGCAGTTTCTTCATCCCGTTGGGACATATGATACGCCTCCTTGACCACCGAAGGGTCAAGACGTACCTGGCGCTCCTCTCGGAGCAGCCAGGTCAACTGTTAAGTTGGCCCATACCAACTCCCTCCCCTGAACTCTCCTCCCCACCGGAATATCAACAAGTTCTCGCCAGAAGTTACAATTTCATTTAGGAAAGGAATGAAACCAGTGTTAAACAGAGGTGAACAGTGGTGAACAGTGCTTAAGTCAGTGAGAACAACCTCAACAGTAACAGTCGAACCCAAGTTAACCTTCACACAGTGAGGTCCCAGGTACCCAGTGATAACGGCCCGTGAGACCCAACAACAACCAGTGATGTGTTAATCCGTCTACGACAGGAAGGACTGGGACCACACCTCACTCATATAACACCATCTGTGAGGGAATTACTATACCACGTCAGGTCCCTCATAACACCATCTGTGAGGGAGTTACTACACCACGTGAGGCCCCTCATAACACCATCTGTGAGGGAATTACTACACCACGTGAGGCCCCTCATAACACCATCTGTGAGGGAATTACTACACCACGTGAGGCCCCTCATAACACCATCTGTGAGGGAATTACTACACCACGTGAGGCCCCTCATAACACCATCTGTGAGGGAATTACTACACCACGTCAGGTCCTTCATAACACCATCTGTGAGGGAACTACTACAACACGTGAGGTCCCTCCTAACACCATCTGGGAGGGAGTTACTACACTATGTGTTTGCTGTTCAACACCTACATTAATCTGTATGCTCACTGTATGTTCCTTTACCTTTCTCTAATGAAGGCTTTTGTTAAGCCACCAATGTATGTAATAAGTCATTTATGTCCAATGTATATTTTCAGCCTTCGGGCTGCAGAACTTTTTTAATAAACCGTTAATTATTATTATTATTATTATTATTACCGTTGGTACGCCCCAGGTGCATCCTCTTACACTTCGTGACATTGAATCTCAACAGCCATTTCTTCAGCCATTCATTATTCATTTGTTGTATGATGCCCTGTATGAGAGTCCGTTGGACTTCCATTATCACATCAGTCAGCTGTTGTTTCGTGAAATTTGAATGTTTGATACTAGCAGCTAACTTAGACATATCGGAGCTGGTGAGGGCTGAGTAGATGGCAGTAGGGAGACGGTCCCAGATTAGCTGACATGACATCCAGATACAACCTATACACAATCATTTCAATAAAAAAAGACGTACAAATACTTTTGTTGCGTACAATGTGAAAAAAAAAAGCTAAATATCCCCCCCCCCCAGGTCCACGTGATATAGTGTGGGATGGTAGTCATCGTACGCAATATAAATAATTATAAGATAGAGCTGAAACTTGGCACACGTATTGGTTTTGGCCGCAGCTGCCTGCGCTGAAAATTTTTCATATATTTTCGATGTTTTTAAAAAAAATTGTAGTCAACCCTAAGGCTTTGGAAGAACACTTGCATTCAAATTTTGAAACTTTAATAATGGATAACATAAATCATCTTAGCTATTCTTTCATTTACAATGTCGCGGATTTGTGCTAAAAATTCATTATTGTAACACACCCAAATGTAACCCTCCTCTCACACCAACTTGTCAACAGCTGAGAGAGATAAACTCACAGAATAATTATTCAATGAATTTAGCCTTACAAATTAACAATTAATCATAAAATTACTATAAATGAGCTCAGATTACTGTATTAATCATATTGCATACTGATCGATATAAAATGTAAGCCCACGCGACATTTCCCCTGCTTTATGCCCCATCACGTTCTTGCATAATATACCTTGCCACATTCTTATAACATAATTATTTATTTGTTGGAAGTCAACTGGAAATTTCTTATTGCTACTGAATTTGAAAGGAAAGCAATATCTACAAGAGATGCATACTTTGATAAAAAGAGCCAGTTAAAAACGATAATTATAAATTTCAGCGTTTTAATCGTACAGTTAGTTGGCAACTCTGTGTGTAATAAGTCCTGTGTACAGGCCTTATTACGTGTACAGTGTACAGTGACCAGCCACCTGCTGCCACGCGAGTATGGTGAGTGTAGACGTTAACCTGCGTCGTTTTTCTTGTCCTTAAAAAGTGAAGGTAAACTAGTTTTGGTTTATATAATATTATCAAGGCACAAAATAACCTTGCAGTGCCTATATAATACAGTATTTTGCTTTCTATGGTTATACTTGGTCGAAATGAGTTACTGTTTACAATCGTGTATACCTGCACTGATTATATATGAATAGTTCTTGCTGAACCATTGTGAACTTGTATAACAATTTCACTGTATAGCATCTATCTATGTATTTGCGACAGAAAACTTTAGTGCGACTCAACTACCAACGGGCAAAGGGTGACCTAATTGAGGTGGAATCTGAGAGGGCACTTTTTCGGAGTGAGAATTGTGAACTATTGGAACAATCTGCCAGAGTATTGTGAGTCGTGACAGTCTTTGGTTGTGACGACACCGAGTGTGAGCTCTTTCAAGACCAGACTTAACCACACTGGAGGTTCAGATACAATCAGGACATTAGTCACATTAGGAGATAGTGCATGCCCAGTACTTTCCAACAGTGCTTAACAAAGCTGTGGCCGACTGCCCAAGCGACTAACGAGCCGATCAGTGGCGAAGAGGATAAAAGCAAAATGTAAAAGTAAATGTAACTAACATGTTAATCCGTTTTGGGTAGCATATTTATTATTAGTATTATTATTTTTTTGGGGGGTAGATATTTGGACCAAGACTGTTGCAAGTTTGGCGCCCAATTTTGGTCTCATTTTGCTCAATACAGGGTATTTGATACTTAATGCAATGGGGGTAGTTTATTTTCGTGGAAACAATAATATATTTTTTTCAACTTCCGAGTTGAGAATCACGTAGTAACGTTGTAGCGTACTGTTGTGGCAGGTTGTCAGGGTCTCTTATTTGGCCTCACAACGTACGTACATGTGATATATCCAACACTCAGGATTGAGGTAGAATAGAAAGTCACAATGTGTTTCCCGTATATATATATATATATATATATATATATATATATATATATATATATATATATATATATATATATATATATATA